>NC_088865.1:34262733-34474880 GCF_032884065.1 Artemia franciscana
AATGTTCGATTAGCAATCACCATCAACAAAGCTCAAGGGCAATCATTAGAATCATGAGGTATAGATCTGAATATGGATTGTTTTTCCCATGGACAATTATATGTTGCATGTTCAAAAGTCGGTAAACCTGACAATCTATTTATATGCACAGACAATGAGGCAGCGAAGAATGTTGTATATTCACAAGTTTTACGTCGTTAAAAACATAAATTGACTTTGCATCCAGTTGAACTTTATCCTTTTCAATCTTAGACACTCAAAGAGAAATCACAGACTGGGACACCGGGACACAAATGACGACCGGGACACAGGGAATATAAATGACGACCGGGACACAGGGACAAAACTACAAAGGGGACGCCGGGGGGCACAGGGGGATATATAAATGACGGTGGGGACACAGGGAATGGTCGATTAGCAATCACCATCAACAAAGCTCAAGGGTAATCATTAGAATCATGAGGTATAGATCTGAATACGGATTGTTTTCCCATGGACCATTATATGTTGCATCTTCAAGAGTCAGTAAACCTAACAATCTATTTATATGCACAGACAATGGGACAGCAAAGAATGTTGTATATTCGCAAGTTTTACGTAGTTTAAAACATATATATATATATATATATATATATATATATATATATATATATATTATATATATATATATATATATATATATATATATATATATATATATATATATATATATATATATATATATATATTAATATATATTTCTATCTATATTCACAGGTGGGACACAGGGACACAACTACAATGGCGCGTAACTAATATGGCGCGTATATATATATATATATATAATATATATAATATATATATATTATATATATATATATATATATATATATATATATATATACATATATAATATATATATATATATATATTATATATATATATATATATATATATATATATATATATATATATATATATATATATACGCGCCATTGTAGTTGTGTCCCTGTGTCCCACCTGTGAATATAAATATATATACACATATATTTTTAACTACGTAAAACTTGCGGATATACAACATTCTTGGCTGTCCCATTGTCTGTGTATATAAAAAGACTGTCAGGTTTACCGACTCTTGAACATGAAACATATAATTGTCTATGGGAAAAATAATCTGTATTCAGATCTATACCTCATTATTCTAATGATTGCCCTTGAGCTATGTTGATGGTGATTGCTAATCGAGCATTCCCTGTGTCCCCGTCGTCATTTATATATCCCCCTGTGCTCCCCGGCGTCCCCGTTGTTGTTGTTTCCCTGTGTTCCAGTGTCCCAGTCTGTAATTTCTCTATGAGTGTCCCGGTCGTCATTTATATTCCCTGTGTCCTGGTGTCCCGGTCGTCATTTTTGTCCCGGTCGTCATTTTTGTTCCTGTGTCCCGGTCTGTAATTTTTCTTTGAGTGTCCCGGTCGTCATTTATATTCCCTATGTCCCGGTCGATTTGCGTCCCGATGTCCCGGTCTGTAATTTCTTCAGTCGACAAACATGACCTCAGTCGATACACAAAAATGACGTCACTCAACACACAGACACAGACAACTTATTTTTATATATCCCCTGTGCCCCCGGCGTCCCCGTTGTAGTTGTGTCCCTGTGTCCAGGTCGTCATTTATATTCGCTGTGTCCCGGTCGTCATTTGTGTCCCGGTATCCCAGTCTGTAATTTCTCTTTGAGTGTCCCGGTCGTCACATATAGATATAAAGATACAGTTTCATTTCAGTTTTTTTCTTTTTTAGTTTTTTCTTTTCTTAGTTTTTCTCTTTTTTAGTTTTTCTTTTTTAACTTTCTTCTTTTTATTGATTTGTTTTCTTCAATTTGTCAATGTTCATTCTAACATTGACACTTGGAAAAATCTTTACGTGCCAAGCAAGCTAAAGCTCCAACAATTTATAATAAACCTCAAAATTCGGGTATCTGTTTTAAGGTTTTCGAATTACCTTAATCTTTTGTCAAAATATATTGAAATATTTTTGCAATTCCCAGTTTTTTTAGTTTTTTCTTTTTTTAGTTGTTTAGCTTTTTTTCTTTTTTTTTCTTTTTAGTTTTTCACCTATTTATTTTTTATTTTTTTTACATTTTTTCTTTTTAACTTTTTTCTTTTTTTCTTTTTTTTTTATTTTTTAGTTTTTTTTCAGTTTTTTCTTTTCAATTTTTTCTTTTTAGTTTTTTTTTAGTTTTTTACCATTTTTCTTTTTTCAGTTTTCTTTTTCTTCTTTATATTTCAGACGTCATATGCAAACCCTCAATACAAAAATACATACAACTTATTTTTATATATAGATAAGATATAACCTGGCGTAACAGACATAGTGTAACAGATATAAAAGACAGACAACTTATTTTTATATATATAGATTTTTATATATATAGTTACAGTTTCTTCTTCAGTTTTGTTTTCTTTTTTAGTTTTTTTCTTTTTTTTAGTTTCTTCTTTTTATTGATTTGTTTTCTTCAATTTGTCAATGTTCATTCTAACATTGACACTTGGAAAAATCTTTACGTGCCAAGCATGCTAAAGCTCCAACAATTTATATTAAACCTCAAAAATGGGGTATCTGTTTTAAAGTTTTCGAATTACTTTAATCTATTATCAAAATATATTGAAATATTTGTGCAATTCCCAGTTTTTTTTTATTTTTTTTTTGTTTTTTTTTAGTTTTTTATCTTTCTTATTTTTTTACATTTTTTCTTTTTAGGTTTTTTCTTTTTTTAATTTTTTTAATTTTAATTTTTTTTTTTAGTTTTTTCTTTTTAGTTTTTTTTAGTTTTTTACCATTTTTCTTTTTTCGAATTACTTTAATCTATTGTCAAAATATTTCGAAATATTTATGCAATTTCCAGTTTTTACATTCTAGTTTGTTTTCTTTTATATATATACTAGCTGTTGGGGTGGCGCTTCGCGCCACCCCAACACCTAGTTGGTGGGGCGCTTCGCGCCCCCCCAAGCCCCCCCGCGAGCGTAAGTCGTTACGCGCCATATTAGTTACGCGCCATTGTAGCTGTGTCCCTGTGTCCCACCTGTGAACAGAGATAGATATAAATATATATTTTTAACTACGTAAAACATGCGAATATACAACATTCTTTGCTGTCCCATTGTCTGTGCACATAAATAGCATTTATATTCCCTGTGTCCCGGTCGTCATTTGTGTCCTGGTGTCCCAGTTTGTATTTTCTCTTTGAGTGTCCCGGTCGTCATTTATATTCCCTGTGTCCCAGTGTCCCGGTCGTCATTTGTGTCCCGGTGTCCCGGTCAGTAATTTCTATTCAAACAATCCCTGTGTCTCAGTCGTCAATTATATATCCCGCCTGTGCCCCCGGCGTCCCCGTTTTAGTTGTGTCCCTGTGTCCCGGTCGTCATTTATATTCCCGGTCGTGATTTGTGTCCGGGTGTCCTTTCTCCATCAGCTGCAAGCCTGTTTTCTTGCTGTTCTTGTGATTCCTCGGCACGCTTTCTTTTCTGACTTTCTCTATCAGCAGCAAGTTTTTTGGCATAGACTCTTTGAGCAGCTTTCTCGGCTGTTGTCATTGTAGGTTCTTCAGTCATTTTACAATTAAACATTTTTCCGTGAACGCATGTCTTAAATACCATTAATGACGTCACCGTCATAGCAAAAATTACGACAACTAATTTCATGACGTCAGCCGACACAGAAACATGACGTCACCTGATCCACAGACAGACAGACAACTTATTTTTATATATATAGACTAGCTGTTGGGGTGGCGCTTTGCGCCACCCCAACACCTAGTTGGTGGGGGCGCTTCGCGCCCCCCCCCCCCCAAGCCCCCCCCGCGCGCATAAGTCGTTACGCGCCATAATAGTTACGCGCCATTGTAGTTGTGTCCCTATGTCCCACCTGTGAATATAGATAGATATATATATATATATATATATATTTATATATATATATATATTTATATATATATATATATATATATATATATATATGGTTTTAACTACGTAAAACTTGCGAATATACAACATTCTTTGCTGTCTCATTGTCTTTGCATATAAATAGATTGTCAGGTTTACCGACTCTTGAACATGCAACATATAATGGTCCATGGGAAAACAATCTGTATTCAGATCTATACCTCATGATTCTAATGATTGCCCTTGAGCTTTGTTGATGGTGATTGCTAATCGAACATTCCCTGTCCCGGTGTCCCGGTCGTCATTTATATCCCCCTGTTTCCCCCGGTGTCCCCGTTGTAGTTGTGTCCCTGTGTCCCGGTCGTCATTTATATTCCCTGTGTCCCGGTCGTCATTTGTATCCCGGTGTCCCGGTCTGTATATACATTCGTTTTTTAGTTTTGTTTTTCTCCTTTATTTTTTTCCTTTTTTTTTCTTTTTTAGTTTATTTAGATTTTTAGATTTTTTAGTTTTTTTATTAGTTTTTAGTTTTTTTTTCTTTTTAGTTTTTTTGTAGTTTTTACCTTCTTTTTAGTTTTGTTAGTTTTTTTTTTTTATTTATGTCCTGGTCGTCATTTATACTCCCTGTGTCCCGGTGCTTTGTTGATTGCTAATCGAACATTCCTGTTGTCCTGGTCGCTTTCTCTTTGAGTGTCGTCATTTATTTTTTTCTTTTTTAGTTCTTTTAGTTTTTACCTTTTTTAGTTTTTTTTAGTTTTTTAGATGGAAATTTTTTTTAGTTTTTTCCTTTTTTTCTTTTTAGTTTTTTATTGGTTTTTACCTTTATTTTAGCTTATTTTTCAGTTTTTTACTTTTTTTTAGTTTTTTTTTATTTTTTATTTTTTTTAGTTTTTTTCCTTTTTTTAGTTTTTTTAGTTTTTTTAGTTTTTTAGCTTTTTTACTTTTTTTATTAGTTTTTAGTTTTTTTTGTAGTTTTTGCCTTTTTTTAGTTTTTTCAGTTTTTTTTTAGTTTTTTATTGGTTTTTACCTTTATTTTAGCTTATTTTTCAGTTTTTTCCTTTTTTTTAGTTTTTAGTTTTTTTAGTTTTTTACCTTTTTTTAGTTTTTTTAGTTTTTTTAGTTTTTTAGCTTTTTTATTTTTTTTTATTAGTTTTTAGTTTTTTTTTGTAGTTTTTGCCTTTTTTTAGTTTTTTTTAGTTTTTTAGCTTTTTTTTTAGTTTTTAGTTTTTTTTGTAGTTTTTGCCTTTTTTTAGTTTTTTTAGTTTTTTAGCTTTTTTATTTTTTTTATTAGTTTTTAGTTTTTTTTGTAGTTTTTGCCTTTTTTTAGTTTTTTCAGTTTTGACGTCACCTGATCCAGTTTTTTCAGGTGACGTCACCTGATCCACGATCCACAGATCCATAGACAACTTATTTTTATATATATAGATAAAGAAGATATAATCTGGCGTAACAGACAGACAACTTATTTTTATATATACAGATATATATATATATATATATATATATATATATATATATATATATATATATATATATATATATATATATATATATACATATATATATATATATATATATATATATATATATATATATATATATAAATAAGTTGTTTGTCTGTCTGTCGACTGACGTCATGTTTGTGTGTCGACTGACGTCATGTTTGTCGACTGACGTCATTATAAGGGTTGAGCTGTATGTCGTCATGAAGTTGTTTGTCGTCTGACGTCATGTTTGTCGACTAACGAAACTACAGACCGGGACACCGGGACACAAATAACGTGTTATGTCTGTTATAACGTAATAGAGGCAACAATCTTGACAGGGCCTTTTGAGGGTGAGGCTTTTCTTATTCCATGCATTATCATGATTCCAATGGATCTGCCTTTTCAACCTAAAAGATTGCAATTCCCAATTTGATTAGCATATTTAGTTTTCAGTCCAGAACCACTAAAGCTATTATGTAAATATCAAAAATATTTATGTTGTCTGAGCAATAATTTTTAGTTTTTATTTCAAAATAAAAAATTACCTGACAATTTTAGAATTATATCTATCTATATATATAAAAATAAGTTGTCTGTCTGTCTGTGGATCAGGTGACGTCATGTTTCTGTGTCGGCTGACGTCATGAAATTAGTTGTCGTCATTTTTGCTTTGACGGTGATGTCATTAAAGATATTTAAGAGATATGTTCACCTAGAAATCTATTAATGTTTAAGTTTAAAATGACTGATGAACTTACGATGGCAAAAGCCGATGAAGATGCTCAAAGAGTCTATGCCAAAAAACTTGCTGCTGATAGAGAAAGTCAGAAAAGAAAGCGTGCCGAGGAATCAAAAGAACAACAAGGAAACAGGCTTGAGGCTAAAGAACGCAAAACCGCGCAGTTAGATGAAGATCCACCTGGACAGCGAGAGTCAAACATATCAAAACTGAAAATGATAGCGATGATGATTGGGTTTGGGATCTTGTATATATATATATATATATATATATATATATATATATATATATATATATATATATATATATATATATATATATATATCTTCTATCTATATAAAAATAAGTTGTCTGTGGATCTGTGGATCGTGGATCAGGTGACGTCATGTTTCTGTGTCGGCTGACGTCATGAAATTAGTTGTCGTCATTTTTGTTATGACGATGCTTAGTATATTGTAAAACACATTAATTTGGTTAATAATATACCATTTAAAACACCAAAATGAACATGCTGGAGTAGTCACTCGGTGAGAGAGGGTGTCAGAACGGAGAATGAAGGTCCCAGGTTCAAATCCTGGTTAGGCTAAAAAAGGTAAAAAACTAAAAACTAAAAAAAAAACTGAAAAAACTAAAAAAAGGCAAAAACTACAAAAAAAAAACTAATAAAAAATAAAACAGCCGAAAAACTAAAAAAAACTAAAGAAACTAAAAAAAGGAAAAAAACTTAAAAAACTAAAAACTAAAAAAAAACTAAAAAAGGAAAAAACTGAAAAATAGAAGAGAAAAAGAAAACTAATAAAATTAAGAATAAAAATAAAAAAAAATAAAAAAGATAAAAACTAAAAAAAAAGTAAAAAGAAAAAACGAAAAAAAACTAAAAAAGCTAAAAAAAAGGTAAAAACCAATAAAAAACTAAAAAGAAAAAAAGGTAAAAAACTAAAAAAAAATTTCATCTAAAAACTATAAAAAACTAAAAAAGGTAAAAACTAAAAGAACTAAAAAAGAAAAAAAACTAAAAAAAGGAAAAAAACTGAAAAATAAAGGAGAAAAAGAAAACTAAAAAAATATAAATAAAAATAAAAAAACTAAAAAGATAAAAACTTCAAAAAAAACTAAAAAGAAAAAAGAAAAAAACTAAAAAACCTAAAAAAAGGTCAAAACCAATAAAAAAAACTAAAAGGAAAAAAAGGGAAAAAATTAAAAATTTATTTCATCATATACCAATTCAAAAACGAATGTATACCGGGATGACGACCAGGACACAGGGAATATAAATGACACAACTACAACGGGGACGCCGGGGGCACAGGGGGATATAAATGACGACCGGGACACCGGGACACAAGGAATATAAATGACGCCCGGGACGCTCAAAGAGAAATCACAGACTGTGACACTGGGACACAAATGACGACCGGGACACAGGGAATATAAATGACGACCGGGACACAGGGACATAACTACAAAGGGGACGCCGGGGTGCACAGGGGGATATATAAATGACGATGGCGACTCAGGGAATGGTCGATTAGCAATCACCATCAACAAAGCTCAAGGGCAATCATTAGAATCATGAGGTATAGATCCGAATACGGATTGTTTTCCCATGGACCATTATATGTTGCATGTTCAAGAGTCGGTAAACCTGACAATCTATTTATATGCACAGACAATGGGACAGCAAAGAATGTTGTATATTCGAAAGTTTTACGTAGTTGAAAACATATATATATATATATATATATATATATATATATATATATATATATATATATATATATATATATATATATATATATATATATATATATATATATATATATATATATATATATATATATATATATATATATATATATATATATATATATATATTCACAGGTGGGACATAGGGACACAACTACAATGGCGCGTAACAAATATGGCGCGTAACGACTTACGCGCGCGGGGGGGCTTCGGGGGGGGCGCGAAGCGCCCCCACCAACTAGGTGTTGAGGTGGCGCGAAGCGCCACCCCAACAGCTAGTATATATATATATATATATATATATATATATCTATATATATAAAAATAAGTTGTCTGTCTGTTACGGGTTGCTTGAATAATCAAATATCGTTGAAAAGACACAGTATTAAAACAGATTGAATTTCTTAAAGAGTAAAAAACTGGTAGCTTCAAAAATCTATCTATCTATATAAAAATAAGTTGTCTGTCCGTTACGGCTAGCTTGAATAATCAAATATCTTTGAAAAGACAACAGTATTAAAAGATTGAATTTCTTAAAGAATAAAAAACTGGTAGCTTCAAAAATCTATCTATCTATCTATCTACATATATATATATATATATATATATATATATATATATATATATATATATATATATATATATATATATATATATATATATATATATATATATATATATATTATATATATTATATTATATTATATATATATATATATATATATATATATATATATATATATATATATATATATATATATATATTATATATATATATATATATATATATATATAAAACTTATTTATATATATATATATATATATATATATATATATATATATATAAATAAGTTGTCTGTCTGTGTGTCTGTCTGTGGATCAGGTGACGTCATGTTTCTGTGTTGACTGACGTCATGAAATTAGTTGTCGTCATTTTTGCTTTGACGGTGACGTCATTCAAGATATTTAAGACATATGTTCACGTAGAAATCTATTAATGTTTAGTTTACAATGACTGATGAACTTACAATGGCAAAAGCCGATGAAGATGCTCAAAGAGTCTATGCCAAAAAACTTGCTGCTGATAGAGAAAGTCAGAAAAGAAAGCGTGCCGAGGAATCAAAAGAACAGCAAGGAAACAGGCTTGAGGCTAAAGAACGCAAAACCGCGCAGTTAGATGAAGATCCACCTGGACAGCGAGAGTCAAAACATATCAAAACTGAAAATGATAGCGATGATGATTGGGTTTGGGATTTTGACTTGGATAAGGTCATCAATGCCTACCAGATTTTAGTTAAAAAAAACAAAAGTTCGGCGATATGTATTTCATAGTGAAGCCAGTCAGTCGACGGCCAACCTACCATCTTCAAAGATACCACGATAGGAAGACTCTACACCGTTCACCCCAATCAACATGAATGCTTCTTTCTACGCCTGCTTTTGGTGAATGTACCCGGTCCGACATCCTTTGAGTATTTGAGAACTGTAAACGGTACTATACATGACACTTACCGTAGTGCATGCCAAGCTCTGAATTTATTGAAGAAGTCGTGCATTGTTTCGCATCATTTTAACAACTTGCTCTCCATCAGCTCCTACAGAGTTATGGGAAAAATATAAGTCAAAAATGTCCGAAGATATACTCCATCGAAAACAGTTAGAGACGTCAGATATGACTTTTGATTTTACATCAGAAATTTATAACTACACTTTAGTTATTATAGAAGATTTGTGCATACGTATGGCAAACAAACCTCTTCAGGATTTGGGAATGCCTTCACCTAACCGTATCGCTGCTGTTTCGACATGTGTAGAATTGGATCGTGAACAAAGTTACAGTACGAGTGATCTATTGTCGTATGTACAAAATAACATTTCCAAGTTAACGTCGGAACAAAAAGACATTTATGATACGATAATGCATTGTGTCGATAACAACGTTGGAGAAATTTTCTTTTTGGATGCGCCAGGAGGTACTGGTAAAACGTTTGTGATAAAACTGATTCTGGCATCAATTTGATCAAAAAATGATATAGCGTTGGCAATTGCGTCGTCCGGAATAGCCGCAACATTGCTGCCTGGTGGAAGAACTGCTCATTCCGCTTTGAAATTGCCTCTCAATTTGCATTCTACAGAAACTCCCACGTGCAATATTTCCAAATCATCTGGGATGGGTAAAGTATTGCAGCAATGCAAACTTATTATTTGGGATGAGTGCACAATGGCACAAAAAAAATCGCTCGAGGCTCTGGATCAATGCTTGAAAGATTTGAGAGGGAAGTCGAAACCCTTTGGCAGCACATTAATATTGCTTGCGGGAGATTTCAGGCAAACATTACCTATAATACCTAGATCAACTCCTGCAGACGAAATGAATACTTGCCTGAAAAAATTCTAATTTATGGTCACACGTAAAAATATTAAAATTAACTACAAATATGCGTGTCCGATTGCAAAACGATGACTCTGGTCAAACATTTTCAGATCAATTGCTGGCAATTGGAAACGGAAAGCTCCCAGTAGACTCAATTTCAGGACGTATACAACTACCTGCTGATTTCTGTAATTTAATGACGTCCAAAAATGAATTGATTGAAAAAGTATTTCCGAATATTCTAAAAAATTATAAAAATAATAAATGGCTAAGTGAAAGAGCGATTCTCGCACCCAAAAATATAGACATCCACAAAATCAGCAATATTGTTTTGACCAAGATTCTAGACCAGGCAGTCCTTTACAAGTCAGTCACCCCAACAGCTAGTATATATATATATATATATATATATATATAACTATATATATAAAAATAAGTTGTTTGTGGGTTATGTCTGTCTGTCTGTCTGTCGAGTGACGTCGTGTTTGTCCGCATATGACGTCTGAATTATTTCACACTAATACAAAAGAAGAAAAAAAAACTAAAAAAGGTAAAAACTACAAAAAAAACTAAAAAGAAAAAAATAAAAAAGCTAAAAAAAAGGTAAAAACCAATAAAAAAACTAAAAAGAAAAAAAGGAAAAAAAACTAAAAATTTTTTTCATCATATAATATGACGTCT
The DNA here is from genome assembly GCF_032884065.1 of Artemia franciscana. Taxonomy (NCBI): domain Eukaryota; kingdom Metazoa; phylum Arthropoda; class Branchiopoda; order Anostraca; family Artemiidae; genus Artemia; species Artemia franciscana. Next base: position 34,273,680 of record NC_088865.1, read on the forward strand.
TAACTATTTCATCATATACCAATTCAAAAACAAAAGTATTCAAGCCGATGTAGCTGAGTTGGTAACGCGGTATGTTCCAGGTTGTAGGTTCGAGAGGTTCCAGGTTCTAATCTGAATACAAAAGAAGAAAAAAAACTAAAAAAGGTAAAAACTACAAAAAAAAACTAAAAAGAAAATAAACTAAAATAAATAAAAAAAGCTAAAAAAAAACTAATTAAAAGTAAAAAACTAAAAACTAAAAAAGAAAAAAACCTAAAAAACGTAAAAACTACAAAACTAAAAACTAAAAAAAAAACAAAAAAATGTAAAAACTACAGAAAAAAACTAAAAAGAAAGAAAGGCTAAAAACTAATAAAAAAACTAAAAACTGAAAAAGAAAAAAAAATTTTAAAAAGGAAAAAAAGTGAAAAATAAAGGAGAAAAAGAAAACTAAAAAAAGCGACCAGGACACAAGGAATGTTCGATTAGCAATCACCATCAACAAAGCACAGGGACAGAAATGACGACCGGGACACAGGGAATATAAATGACAACGACTGACGTCATGTTTGTCAACTGATGAAATTACATACCGGGACACCGGGACACAAATGACAACCGGGACACAGGGAATATAAATGACGACCGGGAACCTCAAAGAGAAATTACAGACTGGACACCCGGACACAAATTACGCCCAGGACACAGGGAATATAAATGAGACACAAATGACGACCGGGACACAGGGAATATAAATGACGACCGGGAACCTCAAAGAGAAATTACGGACTGGGGCACCCCGACACAAATCACGACCAGGACACAGGGAATTATAAATGACGACCGGGAAATAGGGACACAACTACAACGGGGACGCCGGGGGCACAGGCGGGATATATAAATGACGACCGGGACAACAGGGATTGTTCGAATAGAAATTACAGACCGGGACACCGGGACACAAATGACGACCAGGACACCGGGACACAGGGAATATAAATGACGACCGGGACACTCAAAGAGATATTACAAACTGGGACACCGGGACACAAATGACGACCGGGATACAGGGAATATAAATGACAACCGGGACACAGGGACACATCATTAGAATAATGAGGTATAGATATGAATACGGATTGTTTTTCCCATGGACAATTATATGTTGCATATTCAAGAGTCAGTAAACCTGACAATCTATTTATATTCACAGACAATGGGACAGCGAAGAATGTTGTATGTTCGCACGTTTTACGTAGTTAAAAACATATATATATGTATATATATATATATATATATATATATATATATATATATATATATATATATATATATATATCATGAAAAGAGAAATCACCAATGCTACAGCACAAAAAAAAAAAAAAAAAAAAAAAAAAAAAAAAAAAAAAAAAAAAAAAAAAGAGAGACAGAAGGAGAAAAGGAAGACTGTTTTCCTAAATTAGTGATTAATATAGACCAGCACTTGAATGAGGCCTTAACCCTACTCATCCATACAATCACATAGGTCAAACAGCATAGCCACACACAATCAACCATAAAGAATAATCCATGGACAGGCAGTCACGTCGTCAATAAGTATAAGTCGTCATTTACCGAACAATAGAAAAAATAATATAGACAAATAATTCAGAGGCAACACCCAACATAAGGGCTCATCAGGAGAATACACTGGCCTATATAGGGTTTCGCCACTCTAAATTCTCTACCCAGCACAGTGTTGTGGCTACCACAGAATATCCATGGCATCCCCGCGTCAGGTATCACCCCCGAAATACATGCCTATGAAAAAAAAACAGCAAATGTAAAACAACCAAGTAAAACAAAAACAAGCTTATCTTGTTAATATATCCCTCCCTTTAGCAACAATAGGTAAACTAAATATTATAAATTTTACCAAATCACAAATATTTATACATTGCAAAAAACCTGAATGAACTAAACAATTATAGAATTCATCTTTACCATGTGGCTAATTTTTAAAAAAAAATCCGCTCAATTAGAAACACAATTCAAAATAAATGGCGCTGTGACGACATTTCTCGAACCTCCGAAATTAGTTAAAAATTTCTTTAAGTATTTCTAGATAATTCTTTTGATATTTATTTAAAAGTTCGTTATAATGAAAACTAAATTTTTTAAATTGCCAAGTTAATTTATTTGCAGAAAAACCTCTTGATATCAATTTTTGGCTTAAGATTTTACATCTATTTTTAAAATCAATATAATTACTACAAATCCTTGCATAACGAAGTAACTGTGAGAAAAACGCTGAATATGTGATATTTGAGTGTATATTACTTTCAGGGAATGGGAAACTAATCACTTCAAAATCAAAATCATCCGTTTTATTATACATTTTAAAACTTAATTTATTATTATCACAAATATTAATATTTAAATCTAAGAAATGATCTTCATGACCAGCGCCATGACTAGGCTCAAGAATAAGCTCTGATGGATATATATTTTTAGAAATATCAATGAAATCCTTACAATTTAAGACCAAAATATCATCTAAATATCTTTTATTATTTGACAAAGCATGTTTTAAATTAATTGGATTATTCTTATCCATCATATATTTATATTCTAGTTGACTTAAAAACAAGTCAGCTATAAATGGGCTGGCATTCCCCCCCCCATGGGAATTCCCATAATTTGCTTTTACAAATGACCCCCAAATCATATATAAGTATTGTATAAAACAAATTCCAATAACTCAAAAATCATATCCAAGCTGTAACATCTCAAGTTAACTGTAGTATTAAAGCAGTTTGTCCATATGGCTTTTTTATTATAACTGTCTATTTTTAAGAACCTTTTACTAGATAAGAGGAAAGATTTCTTTATAACAGTTTTTAAATTATCAAACACTAAATTAAGTGATAAATTAGTATACATTGTCGCAAAATCGAAAGACTCAATTCTTTTAGCTGAAACCATTGTTAAAGAATCTATCACCTGCAGTGAATTATTAACACTCCAATATGGATTAAAATTCGAAAATTTTTTAATACCAGAACAATAGGTTTTAAGTTTATTTACAATTTCCTTTAAAATTAAAGAGAGGTCAGTAGCAGCAATGCGGGTTGGACATTTAGCTGCTCCAGCAATAAACCGTGGTTTAGGGGGATTCTTATGAAATTTTACAGTCCAATATAGGAAAGGGAAATTTTTATCATTGTCATTTATTTTAATATTAAAATTTTTAAAAAGTATTTCTTCAGTCTTTTCAATTAAATTCTCATCCTCTATATTTACCTTTTCGTAAACATTAGTTGTGCATAACTCCCTTTTTAAGATATTACAATACAGCTTCTGACAAATTATGGCAAAATTATTATTAGCTTTATCCACTGGCACAATTACAAATTCATTCTTTAGATTAGCAATTGCTTGTTTAATCTTCGCATTATAAAATAATGATTTAGTGTTACTATTTTTTAAGTTAGAATATATTTTATTTCTTACTCTACTAATAATTAAATTCTTCCAACTTTGAAAACTCTCTTTATTTTTATTCTCTTTCTTACACCACTTATCAATAAATAAATCAAAATCATTTTCCAAGCCATCAAGAACACTCGATGGTTTCAGATGATGAGAAAGACGGAAATTAGCCCCTTTATTCATTATAATTTGAAGATCATCTTGATATATATATATATATATATATATATATATATATATATATATATATACCTAGTTGGTGGGGCACTAGGTTTTGGGCTGGCGCAAAGCGCCACCCCAACAGCTAGTATATATATATGTTAAAAAGATATATATGTATATATATATATATATATATATATATATATATATATATATATATATATATATATATATGTATATATATATCTATATGTATAGATATATATGTAAAAAAAAGGTTTGTACCTTTTTTTTAGCTTTTTTTATTTTTTTTTTTATTTTTTATTTTTTAGTTTTTTACCTTTTTGTTTTTTTTTTAGTTCATTTAGTTTTTTTCATTATTTTCTTTTTAGTTTTTTTTGTAGTTTTTACCTTTTTAGTTTTTTTCTTCTTTTGTATTAATGCTAAAGCCAAAGTTCAAACCTGGAGCCTCTTGGAGCCTAGAACTTGAAACATAACGCTTTACCAACTCAGCTACTTCGGCTAGAATACATTCGTTTTGAGCAGCTTCCTTGGGTGTTGCCATTGTAGGTTCTTCAATCATTTTACAATTAGAAATTTCTCTTTCAACGATCTTCTTACAATTAAAAATTTGTCTTTGAACGATATTCTTAAATAACTGTGTCCTGGTCGTCATTTATATTCCCTGTGTCCCGGTCTTCATTTGTGTCCCGGTATCACAGTCTGTAATTTCTCTTTGAGTGTCCCGGTCGTCATTTGTGTCCCAGTATCCCAGTTTGAAATTTCTCTTTGAGTGTCCCGGTCGTCATTTATATTCCCTCTGTCCCGGTCGTCATTTGTGTCCCTGTCTGTAATTTCTCTTTGAGTGTTTTTTCTTTTTAGTTTTTTTTAGTTTTTTACCTTTTTTCTTTTTTCAGTTTTCTCTTCTTCTTTATTTTTCAGCGTCACTGTGAAATACATATCGCCAAACCTTTTCCTTTCAAACTAAAATCTGGTAGGCATTGATGACCTTATCCAAGTCGAAATCCCAAACCCAATCATCATCGCTATCATTTTCAGTTTTGATATGTTTTGACTCTCGCTGTCAAGGTGGATTTTCATCTAACTGCGCGGTTTTGCGTTCTTTAGCCGCAAGCCTGTTTTCTTGCTGTTCTTGTGATTCCTCGGCACGTTTTCTTTTCTTACTTTCTCTATCAGCCGCAAGTTTTTTGGCATAGACTCTTTGAGCAGCTTCCTCGGCTGTTGCCATTGTAGGTTCTTTAGTCATTTTACAATTAAACATTTTTCCGTCCACGATCTTCTTACAATTAAAATTTGTCTTTGAACGATTTTCTTAAATACTTTTAATGATGTAATCGTCATAACAAACATGACGACAACTAACTTCATGACGAAATGATGACATGACGTCACTCGACAGACCCACAGACAAACAACTTATTTTATACTAGCTGTTGGGGGGGCGCTTCAACCCTCCCAAGCCCCCCCCCCGCGCGTAAGTCGTTACGCGCCATATTAGTTACGCGCCATTGTAGTTGTGTCCCTGTGTCCCATCTGTGAATATATATATATATATATATATATATATATATATATATATATATATATATATATATATATATATATATATATATATATATATATATATATATATGTGTGGGTTTTTAACTACGTAAAACTTGCGAATATACAACATTCTACGCTGTACCATTGTCTGTGCATATAAATAGATTTTCAGGTTTACCGACTCTTGAACATGCAACACATAATTGTCCATGGGAAAACAATCCGTAAAGAGATCTATACCTCATGATTCTAATGATTGCCCTTAAACTTTATTGATGGTGATTGCTAATCGACCATTCCCTGTGTCGCCGTAATCATTTATATATCCCCCTTTGCCCCCCGGCGTCCCCGTTGTAGTTGTGTCCCTGTATCCCGGTCTTCATTTATATTCCCTGTGTCCCAGTCGTCATTTGTGTCCCGGTGTCCCAGTCTGTAATTTCTCTTTGAGTGTCCCGGTCGTCATTTATATTCCTTATGTCCCGGTCGTCATTTGTGTCCCGGTGTCCCGGTCTGTATATACATTCGTTTTTGAATTGGTCTTTTTGTTAGTTTTTTACCTTTTTTTAGTTGTTTTAGTTATACCTCATGATTCAAATGATTGCCCTTGAGCTTTGTTGATGGTGATTGCTAATCGAACATTCTCTGTGTCCCCGTCGTCATGTATATATCCCCCTGGGCCCCCCGGCGTCCCCATTGTAGTTGAGTCCCTGTGTCCCGGTCGTCATTTGTGTCCCGGTTTCCTGGTCTGTATATATATTCGTTTTTGAATTGGTATATGACGAAATAAATTTTTGTGTTTTCCCCCTTTTTTTCTTTTTAGTTTTTTTTGTTTTTACTTTTTTTTAGTTTTTTTAGTTTTTTTCTTTTTTCTTTTTAGTTTTTTTGTAGTTTTTACCTTTTTAGTTTTTTATTTTAAATTTTTTTTAGTTTTTTTCCTTTTTTTAGTTTTTTTTTAGTTTTTTTAGTTTTTTAGCTTTTTTAGTTTTTTTTTAGTTTTTAGTTTTTTTCTTTTTATTTTTTGTAGTTTTTACCTTTTTTTTAGTTTTTTTAGTTTTTTTTACTTATGTCCTGGTCGTCATTTATACTCCCTGTGTCCCGGTCGTCATTTATATTCCCTATGTGCCGGTGTCCCGGTCGTCATTTGTGTCCCGATGTCCCGGTCTGTAATTTCGTCAGTCGAAAACATGACGTCAGTCGACACACAAACATGACGTCAGTCGAAACACAAACATGACGTCACTCGACACACACACCCAAACACACACGGACAACTTATTTTTATATATATAGACAAGCTGTTGGGTTGGCGCTTCGCGCCACCCCAACACCTAGTTGGTGGGGGCGCTTCGCGAAAACCCCCCCAAGCCCCCCCGCGCGCGTAAGTCGTTACGCGCCATATTAGTTACGCGCCATTGTAGTTGTGTCCCTGTGTACCACCTCTGAATATAGATAGATTTATATATGTGTTTTAAACTACGTAAAACTTGCGAATATACAACATTCTTGGCTTTCCCATTGTCTGTGCATATACAAAGCCTTATGTACTAATAATGACGTCATATGCAAACGGTCTTTTTACAAACAAACAAACATGCAAACACACAACTCGTTTTTATATAGATAGATAGATAGATAGATACAATACAAATAAACTGCGTAAAACTTGCGAATATACAACATTCTTCGCTGTCCAGTTGTCGCTGCATATAAATAGATTGTCAGGTTTACCGACCCTCGAACATGCAACGTACAATTGTCCATGGGAAAAACAATCAGTATTAAGATCTAGACCACATTTTTCTAATGATTGACCTTGAGCTTTGTTAATGGTGATTGCAAATGCTAATCGAATTGGGAATTGCAATGTTTTAAATTGAAAAGGCAGATCCGTTGGAATCATGGGAATGCGAGGAATAAGAAGAGCCTCACCCTCAAAAGGCCCTGTCAAGATTGTGGCCTCTATTAGGTTTTCTATTGTTTTTATTTACGGGAAGTCGCGTGCCATTGCAAAGCTTTGGTGGGTTGATATTTCTTTAAAGTATTATTGGTACGCCTATTTTTAGTTGTAGCACGTGTGGTGGAAACCCTGAAAGATCCACGGAATTTAAAAATTCAGATGGATAATTAACCGCTTCATTTGGTTCCAAAATTGTGTCGACTGACTTGTAAAAGACTGCCTGGTCTCGAATCTTGGTCAAAACAATATTGTTGATTTCGTGGACGTCTATATTTTTGGGTGCAAGAATCGCTCTTTTACTTAGCCATTTATTATTTCTATAATTGTTTAGAATATTCGGAAATACTTTTTCAATCAATTCATTTTTGGACGTCACTAATTTACAGAAATCAGCAGGTAGTTGTATACGTCCTGAAATTGAGTCTACTGGGAGCTTTCCGTTTCCAATTGCCAGCAATTGATCTGAAAATGTTTGACCAGAGTCATCGTTTTTGAATCGGACACGCATATTTGTAGTTAATTTTAATGTTTTACATGTGCCCATAAATTAGAATTTTTCGGGCAAGCATTCATTTCATCTGCAGGGGTTGATCTAGGTATTATAGGTAATGTTTGCCTGAAATCTCCCGCAAGAAATATAAATGTGCTGCCAAAGGGTTTCGGCTTCCCTCGCCAATCTTTCAAGCATTGATCCAGAGCCTCGAGCGATTTTTTGTGTGCCATTTTGCACTCATCCCAAATAATAAGTTTGCATTGCTGCAATACTTTACCCATCCCAGATGATTTGGAAATATTGCACGTGGGAGTTTCTGTAGAATGCAAATTCAGAGGCAATTTCAAAGCGGAATGAGCAGTTCTTGCACCAGGCAGCAATGTTGCGGCTATTCCGGACGACGCAATTGCCAACGCTATATCATTTTTTGATCGAATTGATGCCAGACTCAGTTTTATCACAAACGTTTTACCAGTACCTCCTGGCGGATCCAAAAAGAAAATTTCTCCAACGTTGTTATCGACACAATGCATTATCGTATCATAAATGTCTTTTTGTTCCGAAGTTAACTTGGAAATGTTATTTTGTACATACGACAATAGATTACTCGTACTGTAACTTAGTTCAAGATCCAATTCTACATATGTCGAAACAGCAGCGATACGGTTAGGTGAAGGCATTCCCAAATCCTGAAGAGGTTTGTTTGCCATACGTATAGTACCGTTTACAGTTCTCAAATACTCAAAGGATGTCGGAGCGGGTACATTCACCAAAATCAGGTGTAGAAAGAAGCATTCATGGTGATTGGGGTGAACGGTGTAGAGTCTTCCTATCGTGGTATCTTTGAAAATGGTAGGTTGGCCGTCGAGAATTTCTATCACTGAGAAAGTACAATTGTAAAAATTTACTATTCTCGCCTGAGAATGGTAGAAGGGATCCTGTTCTATGATAAATTTGCCCTTTTACTTTGAAAGTAGACATAAATTGATTTGGATTTTCGATTTGGGCTCCAAACGACGTCATTTGGAAACATGAGTTATATTTTCTGATTTGCGATAAAAAACGCTTAAATTCTGACGTAGTTCCAGTAAGGAAATTCTTCAATGGCTCTGGTGGTGCAGCCAATAGAGGAAGTTTAACTTTTCCTGAGGCGCGACACATTCCCATTGTTTCACCATTGAATTTCAAGGCCTTGCAATAGGGACAAATTTTAGACATAGTCCCGATTTGAACACATCTACTCAAGCCATAATCATCGACTGGGCTGTACCTGAATGCCAGGCGATAACTTTCAGTTTGCTCTGATTCCTCGGCACGCTTTCTTTTCTTACTTTCTCTATCAGCAGCAAGCCTAATTTCTTGCTGTTGTTGTGATTCCTCGGCACGCCTTCTTTTTTCACTTTTTCTTTTAGCAGCAAGTCTGGTTTCATGTTGCTCTGGTAGTTCCTCGGCATGCCTTCTTTTTTCACATTCTCTTTTAGCAGCAAGTCTGGTTTCATGTTGCTCTGGTAGTACCTCGGCAGGCCTTCTTTTTTCACATTCTCTTTTAGCAGCAAGTCTGGTTTCGCGTTGCTCTGGTAGTTCCTCGGCACGCTTTCTCGTCATTTGTGTCCCGGTGCTTTGTTGATGGTGATTGCTAATCGAACATTCCTTGTGTCCCGGTCGTCATTTATATTCCCTATGTGCCGGTGTCCCGGTCGTCATTTGTGTCCCAATGTCCCGGTCTGTAATTTCGTCAGTCGAAAACATGACGTCAGCCGACACAGAAACATGACGTCACCTGATCCACAGACAGACAGACAACTTATTTTTATATATATAGAAAGATATATATATATACTAGCTGTTGGGGTGGCGCTTCGCGCCACCCCAACACCTAGTTGGTGGGGGCGCTTCGCGCCCCCCCCCCAAGCCCCCCCGCGCGCGTAAGTCGTTACGCGCCATATTAGTTACGCGCCATTGTAGTTGTGTCCTTATGTCCCACCTGTGAATATAGATATATATATATATATATATATATATATATATATATATATATATATATATATATATATGTTTTTAACTACGTAAAACTTGCGAATATACAACATTCTTTGCTGTCCCATTGTCTGTGCATATAAATAGATTGTCAGGTTTACCGACTCTTGAACATGCAACATATAATGGTCCATGGGAAAACAATCCGTATTCAGATCTATACCTCATGATTCTAATGATTGCCCTTGAGCTTTGTTGATGGTGATTGCTAATCGACCATTCCCTGAGTCGCCATCGTCATTTATATATCCCCCTGTGCACCCCGGCGTCCCCTTTGTAGTTATGTCCCTGTGTCCCGGTCGTCATTTATATTCCCTGTGTCCCGGTCGTCATTTGTGTCCCGGTGTCCCAGTCTGTGATTTCTCTTTGAGCGTCCCGGGCGTCATTTATATTCCTTGTGTCCCGGTGTCCCGGTCGTCATTTATATCCCCCTGTGCCCCCGGCGTCCCCGTTGTAGTTGTGTCATTTATATTCCCTGTGTCCCGGTCGTCATCCCGGTATACATTCGTTTTTGAATTGGTATATGATGAAATAAATTTTTAATTTTTTCCCTTTTTTTCCTTTTAGTTTTTTTTATTGGTTTTGACCTTTTTTTAGGTTTTTTAGTTTCTTTCTTTTTCTTTTTAGTTTTTTTTTTGAAGTTTTTATCTTTTTAGTTTTTTTACTTTTATTTATATTTTTTTAGTTTTCTTTTTCTCCTTTATTTTTCAGTTTTTTTCCTTTTTTTAGTTTTTTTTTCTTTTTTAGTTCTTTTAGTTTTTACCTTTTTAGTTTTTTTTAGTTTTTTAGATTAAATTTTTTTTTAGTTTTTCACCTTTTTTCTTTTTACTTTTTTATTGGTTTTTACCTTTTTTTAGCTTTTTTATTTTTTTTTCGTTTTTTCTTTTTACTTTATTTTTAGTTTTTATCTTTTTTATTTTTTTTTATGTTTATTTTTAATTTTATTAGTTTTCTTTTTCTCTTCTATTTTTCAGTTTTTTCCTTTTTTTTAGTTTTTTTTTAGTTTTTAGTTTTTTAAGTTTTTTTCTTTTTTTAGTTTCTTTAGTTTTTTTAGTTTTTCGGCTGTTTTATTTTTTTATTAGTTTTTATTTTTTTTTGTAGTTTTTGCCTTTTTTTAGTTTTTTCAGTTTTTTTTTAGTTTTTAGTTTTTTACCTTTTTTAGCCTAACCAGGATTTGAACCTGGGACCTTCATTCTCCGTTCTGACACCCTCTCTCACCGAGTGACTACTCCAGCATGTTCATTTTGGTGTTTTAAATGGTATATTATTAACCAAATTAATGTGTTTTACAATATACTAAGCATCGTCATAACAAAAATGACGACAACTAATTTCATGACGTCAGCCGACACAGAAACATGACGTCACCTGATCCACGATCCACAGATCCACAGACAACTTATTTTTATATATATAGATAGATATATAGATATATATATATATATATATATATATATATATATATATATATATATATATATATATATATATATATATATATATATATATATATATATATATATATATATATATATTTATATATATATATATATATATATATATATATATATATATATATATATATATATATATATATATATATATATATATATATATATATATATATATATATATATATATATATATATATATTGTTTTTAACTACATAAAACTTGCGAATATACAACATTCTTCGCTGTCCAATTGTCTGTACATATAAATAAATTGTCAGGTTTACCGACTCTTGAACATGCAACATATAATCGTCCATGGGCAAAACAATCCGTATTCAGATCTATACCTCATTATTCTAATGATTGCCCTTGAGCTTTGTTGATGGTGATTGCTAATCAAACATTCCCTGTGTCCCCATCGTCATTAATATACCCCCCTGCGCCTCCCGGCGTCCCCGTTGTAGTTGTGTCCCTGTGTCCCAGTCGTCATTTATAGTCGAAAAACATGTTATCAGTCGACCCACAAACATGACGTCAGTCGACACACACATCCCAGTCGTTATTTGCGTCCCGGTGTCCCATTGAGCCGGGTCGCTCCTTACTACAGTTTGTTACCACGAACTGTTTGAAAAAAAAAACAAATAATTTTAAAATTGGCAGGTATTTCTCTAGTTTGAATTTAAAAAAAAATTATTGCTCAGCCACCGTAAATAATTTTACAGTTTATATTATAGCTCTAGCGATTCTGAGCTGAACTTAAAAATTTTTTAACTTTTTTCCATGTCTGAAAAAGACATAACTTATAAGCAAATATATTCGGTAATGATGTTTGATTTTTACAGCAAGTCCGATTTCTAACAATGATTTCTACTAAGCCTCATAGTTTCGGTTTCCTTTTTTAAGGTTATTGAATTGTTCAACTTCCTTATCAACATATATATAAATATATTTGCAATTACCAGTTTTTTGCTCAATTTACTCTTTAAGCAATTTAAAATATACTTTGCAAGTATTGCAAAGACAGTGTCTTTGCAATACTGATGTTGTATGAAAATGACATCACTCATATAAATATTTCTTCCAAAAATTAAGACTCTTAACAGATTTTCTCAAACTTTAGAACTATCTAAATCGTTTTTTAGGCCTGAACACCCCAGGAAGCCAATTTTTTCGAAAATGTATGGAGCCATTCTCGACAAAAAATAAATAAATAAATACATACACAATTATTGCTCACTTATAAAGATAGTATATATATTTATGTGCTTTTTTTCCGCTAAAGTACCATTCACAACAAGACGTTGCTAATACCAAGACTTAGATAACGGTAATTAGAGCCAATCAGATTTTTTTTTTCAGATTGACTGAATCGTTCTATGAAACATTCTGATTGGTTTAAATTAGTAATAGCTATTTCTCAGAGTTACTATAAGCTCTTTGTGATTCGGCCTTAACTTTTCTCATATATTCATCTCATTTTTAGATACATTTTTTTCGATATCTTATATATCATAGACGCAGAGTTGAAAAATGCCGTACAGAAACATTATAATAAGATAAGATTAAATTTGTTTTTTCGGACGTATCATAGTCTTGATTTTCAAAAGCTTAGTTTGCACTGGCTTTTGTACAAAATTGCTCATTTTTTAAAGCCACTATGTTTTTTATAAGACTCTAATCAATCTTGTCTTTTTTTGCGTATTCAAAAAGTAATTAATTATTTTTTATTTTATTTCAGCTTACAAACTGGAGTACGTAACTATCCTACAACTTTAAGCCAATTATATCATCCACCAGCAACAAATATAATGCAAGGAATCCAGCAGCCAGCTTCCCACCACTTTCCAGCCAATAATCATCCCTTGAATAGACCGGTACATGAAGCGTATAGAAGCCCTACTTTGAATGGCTTACCTCAACATTATAATCGTTATCCTTATTCAATTCCTCAAAATTTTAATTTTAACCCGTATAAGATCGTTCAACATGCACAGATTCCACATAATCAAGGTTTAACGAAGGTTCAAGTTCCTAATCTACTTCAAAGTCAGATCCAAAATCAGCCAATCAGATGGTCACAAAGGCTTCACTAGATGCTTTGAAGCGGTAAAAATAACAAGCCTTGAACCAGCTCTTCTTCTAAATCCATTAATTTGGTCTCATGCTAATCAATTTTTTTGTGTTCTTGCTCAAGTATTCATTGATGTATTTTTATATTTATAATAAATTACACGAAAATATTGTATAAAGAAATGAAAACAAAGAGAATAAAAGGGGCAGTTGAAAATAAAAGGTAAAATAAACTAGTCAAACATAGGTTATAAGCTGGATTTATTTGAAAGAGGATTTGCGACGCATTACCTATCTGGCAACATATATGGGCAGATAAACACATAAGGTTGCATCTAATAGCATTTTCGCTACCTTCCTTGCCGCAAAGCGCAAATACATCACTTGTTTTACAATTTGCCTGCCAGCAGTCTTCAAACTTCCTACACTAATAATAAATAAAAGATTAATGTTGAAGAAAGAAACCACAGCTTCTTCTGCAGCCCACACGATTGACAAATAGTCCCGAAAAAAAAACAGATTAAAATAGCTGTGTATTTCTCCCGGAGGTTTAGAGACTTTTTAATAACAATTCTTTTGAAGTGTGAGATTGCAAACCATCGAAACCTAGATTCATGTTTCTATTTTCTATAGCAAAATAATTTTTCTAATTTGCACTTTCCTTAGAGGGAGATATAGAGTGGGTGTGAGAGAGGAAGAAGCATAGAGAGAGAGGGAGGAGAAAGAGATAGAGATAGATGGGGAATCACACAGACAGAATAATATGCAGAGAAAAGAGGGAGGGAGAACGGCAGTAATAGCAAGCATAGACAAGAACGAGATCATTTAATGAGTTATCCAACAATCACCAACGAAAAGACAGAAAATTGAATCATAAAATTTCTGTAGACCTGACCTTTGAAAACTGTTTGAAAATCTTTGGCAAATAATTCAAGAATAAAAACTCCTTAAAAATAAAAAATAAATATTTTTTAACGATTAAAAATGCCCGCCCGCTACCCGTTCATAATTCCAAGTTTTTCAGCTAAAATTAAGAAACAACCTTAAGATTTAAATTAACGGAAGTAATTCCGTATTTGAAGGGGACTTCCCCTTCCTCATTCCTCGATCTTAACAATAAAGTTTTAAAGTTCTTTAAGAATACATCTGATTCAAATCTTATTTTAGATCAAGACATACATTTCGAGTATAGAAGGCGTTTCGGTCTGGAGAATCTTCATTTGTTGGGGGAAGAAGGCCCCGTTTTTTCTATCCCAACAGTTTCCAGATCAACAGTTTTTTGTCGTTTTTTCCTAGTCACTTTCTAGTCCTTTTATGTTTTACTTATATATATTTTTTGCGCAAAGCAAAATCGTTTTAAAAATGTTCAATATTATACTACTGTTTTACTTGCTTTCAACTGACCCCGGCTCATCGCAGGTGTCACGCCTTCCAGCCACCTTTATAGCCACGTTGTTCTCCAGAGGATTCCGGCCCTCCATCCGGTCAATTCCTAAATGGATTTATGTTTTTAAATATGTTCAAGTGCCTTATTTATGTCCTTAAATACATTCAATTACCTATTTTATGCTGTTTTACAAACTAATTTGTGACGCATTTATTTAATCAAACAGTTCGTGGTAACGAACTGTAGTAAGGAGCGACCCGGCTCAATAGTAACCAAAACTCTAAAAAATGGAATTTTGATACCAATAGCTATATCAAAAGAATCGCATTTCAATGCTGGTTTTAAATATATAAGTTTCATCAAGTTTAGTCTTACCCATCAAAAGTTACGAGCCTGAGAAAATTTGCGTTATTTTAGAAAATAGGGGGAAACGCCCCCTAAAAGTCATAGAATCTTAACGAAAATCACGCCATCAGATTCAGCGTATCAGAGAACCCTATTGTAGAAGTTTCGAGCTCCTATCTACAAAAATGTGGAATTTTGCATTTTTTGCCAGAAGGCAGATCACGGATGCGTGTTTATTTGTTTTTTTGTTTTTTTGTTTTTTTTGTTTTTTTTTTCCCCCAGGGGTGATCGTATCGACCCAGTTGTCCTAGAATGTTGCAAGAGGGCTCATTCTAACGGAAATGAAAAGTTCTAGTGCCCTTTTTAAGTGACCAAAAAAATTGGAGGGCACCTAGGCCCCCTCCCACGCTAATTAATTTCCCAAAGTCAACGGATCAAAATTTTGAGATAGCCATTTTGTTCCGTAGAGTCGAAAACCATAATAACTATGTCTTTGGGGATGACTTACCCCCCACAGTCCCTGGGGGAGGGGCTGCAAGTTATAAACTTTGACCAATGTTTACATACAGTAATGGTTATTGGGAAGTGTACCGACGTTTTCAGGGGGATTTTTTTGGTTTGGGTGTGGGGTTCAGGGGAGGGGGCTATATGGGAGGATCTTTCCTTGGAGGAATATTTCATGGGGGAAGAGAAATTCAATGAAAAGGGCGCAGGACTTTCTAGCATTACTATAAAAAAAACCAATGAAAATGTAAACATGAAAAAGTTTTTTCAATTGAAAGTAAGGAGAAGCATTAAAACTTAAAACGAACAGAGATTATTACGCATATGAGGGGTTCTAAAAATACTCTAGCATAAAGAGCGAGGTATTTAGGAGGAGATAAATACTTCGCTCTTTATGCTAAAATTTTTTTTAAATAATTTCAACTATTTATTCTACGGCCTTTCTGATTCAGGGTTCATAATTAAAGAATTGGGATAAACCAAGATTTAGTGTGAAGAGCGAGGTATTAACGAGGGGACCAACCCCCTCATATATATAATCAAAAAATTCTTAAGTTAATTCTTAAGTTACGTATTTTTTTTTACTAATAAAAACGTTCGTTAAAAATAAAAGATCTAGTTGCCTATTTAAGCAACCGAAAAATTGGAGGGCAATTAGACCTCCTTCCCCACCCCTTATTTCTCAAAATCGTCTGATCAAAACTAAGAGAAAGCCATTTAGCCAAAAAAATAATTAATATGCAAATTTCATTTTTATAATTTATGTACGGAGAGCCAAAATCAGACATGCATTAATTCAAAAACTTTCAGAAATTAAATAAAAAAACAAGTTTTTTGAAATGAAAGTAAGGAGCGACATTAAAACTTAAAACGAACAGAAATTACTCCGTATATGAAAGGGGCTTTCCCTCCTCGACACCCCGCTCCTTACGCTAAAGTTTTTTATTGTTTTAAAAAGTAGAGTTGCGAGAAAGAATCAAACTTTAGCGCAAGGAGCGGGATGTCGAGGAGGAAAAGCCCCTTTCATATACGGAGTAATTTCTGTTCGTTTTAAGTTTTAATGTCGCTCCTTACTTTCATTTAAAAAAACTTTTTTTTTTATTTAATATAGGAAAAGCACAGATACAAATGTGTTCCTTAAAACTGCATTAGTCAATACAAGATAAATGCTCAATGTGAAAATGAGCACTACCTAAGGAGGGGCGGGGGTAGCATGGATTAGTTTTTGGCGGAAAAGAAATTTTCTGGGCAAAAACTTTCATGGGTAGATAAGGTGTGATTTAAAAATTTACATTTTCTAAGAGCCCCACGGAGATAAAACCATCGAAAAAGTGATGAAGAACTAAAATATTATGCAATATATATATATATATATATATATATATATATATATATATATAAAATAAGTTGTCTGTCTGTCTGTGGGTCTGTGGATCTGTGGATCAGGTGACGTCATGTTTCGGCTGACGTCATGAAATTAGTTGCCGTCATTTTTGTTATGACGATGCTTAGTATATTGTAAAACACATTAATTTGGTTAATAATATACCATTTAAAACACCAAAATGAACATGCTGGAGTAGTCACTCGGTGAGAGAGGGTGTCAGAACGGAGAATGAAGGTCCCAGGTTCAAATCCTGGTTAGGCTAAAAAAGGTAAAAAACTAAAAACTAAAAAAAAAACTGAAAAAACTAAAAAAAGGCAAAAACTACAAAAAAAAACTAAAAACTAATAAAAAAATAAAAAAGCCGAAAAACTAAAAAAACTAAAGAAACTAAAAAAAGGAAAAAACTTAAAAAACTAAAAACTAAAAAAAACTAAAAAAAAAGGAAAAATGAAAAATAGAAGAGAAAAAGAATACTAATAAAATTAAAAATAAAAATAAAAAAAAATAAAAAAGATAAAAAGCTAAAAAAAGGTAAAAACCAATAAAAACTAAAAAGAAAAAAAGGTAAAAAACTAAAAAAAAAATTCATCTAAAAAACTAAAAAAAACTAAAAAACGTAAAAACTAAAAGAACTAAAAAAGTAAAAAAAAAACTAAAAAAAGGAAAAAACTGAAAAATAAGCGGGATATAAAACAGGGGGATATAAATGACGACCGGGACACCGGGACATAAGGAATATAAATGAATCAGAAAATACAACTCATGTTTCGTTTGGACGTCGTT
The DNA here is from genome assembly GCF_032884065.1 of Artemia franciscana. NCBI lineage: Eukaryota > Metazoa > Arthropoda > Branchiopoda > Anostraca > Artemiidae > Artemia > Artemia franciscana. The sequence goes on from NC_088865.1 coordinate 34,291,275, forward strand.
TGGAGCCCAAATTGAAAATCCAGATCAATTTATGTCTACTTTCAAAGTAAAAGGGCAAATTTATCATAGAGCAGGGTCTCTTCTACCATTCTCAGGCGAGAATCATAAATTTTTACAATTGTACTTCATCAGTGATAGAAATTCTGAATTGAATGCACGTTGCGAAATTTCTCCCAACATTGAAAGGACAATCGTTTCCCAATTACAACATCTTTTCCACGAAAATAATAATTTAGTGCGTCTGTTCAAAACAGCCATCGATTTGATGCCTACTTATACGCATAAAATTGTTATTTCCGCTGACAAAACGCCTCCTGGCCAACATGTGCGTAGATACAATGCTCCAACTATCGACGAAGTGGCCATCGTTATGGTCGGTGATCAGTTTTTACCTCGAGATATTATTCTCAGGGTTTCCACCACACGTGCTACAACTAAAAATAGGCCTACCAATAATACTTTTAAGAAATATAAACCCACCAAAGCTTTGCTATGGCACTCGACCTGCCGTAAAAAAAACAATGGAAAACCTAATAGAGGCCACAATCTTGACAGGGCCTTTTGAGGGTGAGGCTGTTCTTATTCCTCGCATTCCCAAGATTCCAACGGATCTGCCTTTTCAATTTAAAAGATTGCAATTCCCAATTCGATTAGCATTTGCAATCACCATTAACAAAGCTCGAGGTCAATCATTAGAAAAATGTAGTATAGATCTTAATACTGATTGTTTTTCCCATTGACAATTGTACGTTGCATGTTCGAGGGTCGGTAAACCTGACAATCTATTTATATGCAGCGACAATTGGACAGCGAAGAATGTTGTATATTCGCAAGTTTTACGCAGTTAATTTGTATTTTATCTATCTATCTATCTATCTATCTATATAAAAACGAGTTGTATGTATACATGTTTGTTTGTTTGTAAAAAGAGCGTTTGCATATGATGTCATTATTAGTACATACGGCTTTGTATATGCAGAGACAATGGGAAAGCCAAGAATGTTGTATATTCGCAATTTTTACGTAGTTTAACTCCTGCAGACGAAATGAATGCTTGCCTAAAAAATTCTAATTTATAGGCACACGTAAAAATATTAAAATTAACTACAAATATGCGTGTCCGATTGCAAAACGATGACTCTGGTCAAACAGTAGACTCAATTTCAGGACGTATACAATTACCTGCTGATTTCTGTAATTTAGTGACGTCCAAAAATGAATTGATTGAAAAAGTATTTCCGAATATTCTAAAAAATTATAAAAATAATAAATGGCTAAGTGAAAGAGCGATTCTCGCACCCAAAAATATAGACGTCCACGAAATCAACAATATTGTTTTCAACAAGATTCGAGACCAGGCAGTCCTTTACAAGTCAGTCGACACAGTTTTGGAACCAAATGAAGCGGTTAATTATCCATCTGAATTTTTAAATTCCATAGATCCTTCAGGGTTTCCACCACACGTGCTACAACTAAAAATAGGCGTACCAATAATACTTTTAAGAAATATCAACCCACCAAAGCTTTGCAATGGCACGCGACTTGCCGTAAAAAAAAACAATGGAAAACCTAATAGAGGCCACAATCTTGACAGGGCCTTATGAGGGTGAGGCTGTTCTTATTCCTCGCATTCCCATGATTCCAACGGATCTGCTTTTTCAATTTAAAAGATTGCAATTCCCAATTCGATTAGTATTTGCAATCACCAATAACAAAGCTCTAGGTCAATCATTAGAAAAATGTGGTATAGATCTTAATCCTGATTGTTTTTCCCATGGACAATTGTACGTTGCATGTTCGAGGGTCGGTAAACCTGACAATGTGTTTATTTGCAGCGACAATTGGACAGCGAAGAATGTTGTTTATTCGCAAGTTTTACGCAGTTAATTTGTATTGTATCTATCTATATAAAAACGAGTTATGTGGATGCATGTTTGTTTGTTTGTAAAAAGAGCGTTTGCATATGACGTCATTATTAGTACATACGGCTTTGCATATGCACAGACAATGGGAAAGCCAAGAATGTTGTTTATTCGCAATTTTTGCGTAGTTTGAAACACATATATAAATCTATCTATATTCACAGGTGGGACACAGGGACACAACTACAATGGCGCATAACTAATATGGCGCGTAACGACTTACGCGCGCGGGGGGGCTTGGGGGGGCGCGAAGCGCCCCACCAACTAGGTGTTGGGGTGGCGCGAAGCGCCACCCCAACAGCTAGTATATATATATATATATATATATATATATATATATGTAGCTAAGCGTATTTTACTTATTATCAATTCTGGTACCCCTTTTATTGAAATCCTTGGAAATCAAATTTAGTGAGGTCTTGGGGTATGGTGAGAAGGGTGGTGAACTGTATGAGAGTCAGGAAGGTGTACTACGTGTAACAAGGTCGTAAGAAAGACACATTTGCACTATCAAGAACGGCTCAGGAGCAACTAAGGCCCAGCGGCCATGGGGCAACTGTTTTGAGACTATAATTGCTAACTGATTGCGCATGCAACTGTTGTGTGACCATGGCCTTGAGGAAGTGAGGTCCAACCCACGAGGCAATCCAGATGTTACTGGTTTCCAATCAGTCTAAAACCGGTTCCGAATGAGACCCCAGTCATGGTCGCAGTTGCGTTGCAGTGCTGTCCCAGACATTTTCGGGAGCTACCGCGTTGATATTGTCCAATTATTTTGGCTCTCAACATGTCAGACCAGGAATTAAACATGAAAGTAGACTAAAAGTAGACTAATATAATGACTGTCAAAATGGCTAGTATACAATAACTGAGCAGCTAGGGGTTTTTAGTTTAAACTTTAAGGAGAAGGTGGAGAAGAAAATCGAATTGAATCATAAGAATATATGTGCATCCAGGTAGTCAAAAGAGCACATCTCCAATATCTTAGTAATTTTTAAGGGTATTAAGTTGAAACCTTCAATCATTGGTGAGGAGGGTGTCGAACAAAATCTAAGTATACTATATACACCTAAGTAGTCGAAAGGGCGCGTCTGCAAAATATCAAGAGCGGATAAGAGTATTTAGTAGACGCTTTCAGAGGATGCGGGGGGAGGATTCTAAACTAAATCGAAAGACACTATTTGCATCCATTTCGTCAAAATGATGAACCTATAATATAACAAGAATCGCTTAAAGTTGATATAATATAACAAGAATTGCTTAAAGTATAAAGCTGAAACCTTCGGTGCATGTTGAGATAAATCCCGAACAAATTGTAAGAAGACAGTATCCGCAACATGTCACGAACAGCTTTTGATATCAAGTTTAACTTTCAAGGAATGATCAGAGAGCAAATTGAATTCAACAATAAGATACTACCTGCATTCAGGTTGAAAAAAGGGCATATCAAAAATATATCAACAACTTCTTAGGGTATTAAGGCGACTTTCAGATAGTTGTACAGATGGTACTGATCAAAATCAAAACGCACTATGTGCATCAAGGGTGCCAAAAAGACATATTGACAGTATCTCAGGAAGTTCCATGGACCACAGTAGAAACTTTCAGGGAATAAACAAACATTGTACAACAAAGTCAAAAGCAACTGTGAACATAAAGGTAAAAAAAAGGGCGCATTTATAACATTTCAAGAACAACTAACAGTATTAAGTAAAAATTTCGAGTGAATATCGAGAGGTATATTGAACTAATTCAGGAGACATTAAATGCATTATGAAAGTCAATACGGCATATATGCAATAACTCGGCAACATTTAAGAGTATTAAGTGGGAACTTTCACCGGAAGTTGAGAGAAATGTTAAACTAAATCAAAAAACTCTCTGTCTTGAGGGAATACCGATGGGGATCAAACAGTTCGTGGTAACGAACTGTAGTAAGGAGCGATCCAGCTCAATAGTAACCAAAACCCTAAAAAATTGAATTTTGATATCAATAGCTACATCAAAAGAATCGCATTTTAATGCTGATTTTAAATATATAAATTTCATCAAGCTTAGTCTTACCCGTCAAAAGTTACGAGCCTGAGAAAATTTGCCTTATTTAGGAAAATAGGGGGAAACGCCCCCTAAAAGTAGTAGGATCTTACTGAAAATGAAACCATCAGATTCAGCGTATCAGAGAACCCTACTGTAGAAGTTTCAAGCTCCTATCTACAAAAATGTGGAATTTTGCATTTTTTGCCAGAAGACAAATCACGGGTGCGTGTTTATTTGTTTGTTTTTTTGTTGTTTTTTTTTTTCCCCAGGGGTCATCGTATCGACCAAGTGGTCCTAGAATGTCGCAAGAGGGCTCATTCTAACGTAAATGAAAAGTTCTAGTGCCCTTTTTAAGTGACCAAAAAAATTGGAGGGCATCTAGGCCCCCTCCCACGCTCATTTTTTTCCTAAAGTCAACGGATCAAAATTTTGAGATAGCCATTTTGTTCAGCATAGTCGAAAATCATAATAACTATGTATTTGGGGGTGACTTACTCCCCCACAGTTCCTGGGGGAGGGGCTGCAAGTTACAAACTTCAACCAGTTTTTACATATAATAATGGTTATTGGGAAGTGTACAGACGTTTTCAGGGGGATTTTTTTGGTTTTGGGGGTAGGGTTGAGGGAGGGGGCTATGTGGGAGGATCTTTCCTTGGAGAAATATGCCATGGGGGAAAAAATTCAATGAAAAGGGCGCAGGACGAATCTGGTCACGTTAGAAAAAAACGTCAAATTCAGAGCTTAACATACAATGCTGGGTGTTTGGAGCCTCTCTATTATGGAGTATAATTTGAAAATAACACAACTATACGAGCGATAAAACATATATACCACAACCATAACTCAACTAACGAAAGAACTGCTAAGAGATAACACAACTATAAAGCGAAAACAGGTGAAAACTAACGGGAAAATAAACGAACTAAGAGGTGGAAGGGGCCCAGAGAAAAAATATAATCATTTTTCAATTTTGAGCCTAACTTCCGCAAAGGAGTAATAATGTCAGAAGCCCCGAAATACCGAATTATTTTCTTTTCAAACAGTTCGTGGTAAAGAACTGTAGTAAGGGCGACCCGGCTCAATAGTAAACGGAACTCTAAAAAACGGAATTTTGATGCTAAAAGATACATCAAAAGAATCGAATTTTCACGCTGATTCTAAATATATAAGTTCCAATTAATTTAGTCTTTGTCATCAAAGTTACGAGCCTGAGAAAATTTGCCCTATTTTGGAAAAAAGGGGGAAACATCCCCTAAAAGTCATAAAATCTTAACGAAAATCACACTATCGCATTCGGCATATCAGAGAACTCTATAGCAAAAATTTCAAGCTCCTATCTAAAAAAATGTGGAATTTCATATTTTTTGCAAGAAGACAAATCACGGGTGCGTGTTTATTTGTTTGTTTGTTGTTGTTTTTTTCTTTTCCCCAGGGGTCATCGTATCGACCAGGTGGTCTTAGAGTGTCGCAAGAGGGCTCATTCTTACGGAAATGAAAAGTTCTAGTGCCCTTTTAAGTGATAAAAAATTGGAGGGCAAATAGGCCCCCTCCCACGCTAATTTTTTTCCAAAAGTCAACAGATTAAAATTTTAAGATAGCCATTTTGTTCCGCATAGTCGAAAACCATAATAACTATGTCTTTGGGAATGACTTACTCCCCCACAATTCCTGGGGGAGGGGCTGCAAGTTACAAACTTTGACCAGTGTTTACATATAGTAATGGTTATTGGGAAGTGTACAGACGTTTTAGCCAAAAAAAAATTAATATACTAATTTCATTTCAATAATTTATGTGCGGAGAGCCAAAATCAAACATGCATTAATTCAAAAACGTTCAGAAATTAAATAAAAAAAAACTAGTTTTTTTAAATGAAAGTAAGGAGCGACATTAAAACTTAAAACGAACAGAAATTACTCCGTATATGAAATGGGTTGTCCCCTCCGCAGTCCCTCGCTCTTTACGCTAAAGTTTGACTCTTTGCCACAATTCTACTTTTTAAAACAATTAAAAACTTTAGCCTAAAGAGCGAGGGACTGCGGAGGGGACAACCCATTTCATATACGGAGTAATTTCTGTTCGTTTTAAGTTTTAATGTCGCTCCTTACTTTCATTTAAAAAAACTAGTTTTTTTTTATTTAATCTCTTGTAGTAATCTGCAGTTGTTTCGTGCTTTTATAAGATGTTGTTATAAACACAAGAACGGCTTAAGACTCAGGAATATTGATCACAGAAATTACGAATCACCTGGACCCATAGAACATCTCCTATTGTGAGATGTTGATTAGCAGGAGTTAGAAAATATCACATCAATTTTCAATTACTAAACCGGTAAAATCTGGCTTAACTTGCCATAAGCATAGAAATGGCATTAACGTTTCGGTTGGTAAAAAAAAACCTGTTTATTTGATTGAAGTTTCCTACCTTTAATTCACCAAGTTTACTATAATAAACAAAAAAAAATCCTAGTGCGTATTTTCTATTAACATTGATTATTAATTTAGTATTTCTTGATTTTAAGAAATAATATATTAGCCATTAGCTCAGAGATTAGAAGAGTAATAGCAAAAGAAAACAGTCAATCAAAGTAACCTGACATATGGTGGCTAAAAATTAAGGGCATATTAACCAAGATTAGAGGAGCTGTTTTGAAAGGCTAGTATTTAGTTCAAGTAGCCACTTCAGAAGTAACATGGATGTCGCAAATTCACCAATTTTCATTAAATTTTTCTTCAAACCTCTATAAAATAATCCTAATTGAAAAACAATTACGTTTGATTTTTTTTCCTCGGGTCAAGAAAAAGTTAAAGGCGAGTCAAAAATAACAGATTTGGTAGAGACATTCCCAAATTAAGATGACAATGTTTCATATCAATCTGCCACGTTAAATAAAAATTTTGCTTTTCTTTAGTTTTTGTGTCAAGGATTTTTTTTTACAATCACCAAAAGAGCATTGACAAATTTGTCTTTTTATAATTTGTCGTTGGAAAGAGAACTAATATGTTTTTTGTCATTGCAAAAGTAATATTTTTTGCTTTGATTGTGCAAAAAAGGTTTTATAGCTTTTTTTGTCGCCGGAAAATGTCCTTAGCCTTACATGTCATTACAAGACGCTTTCTAATTTTTGGGTTTTCGGTAAACCAAAAAGTTAAAATGTCAGTTGTTTTTTGTTTTGTTTTTTTCGTAATATGGTAATTGTTGTACAAGAAATCGATTTGTTTGCTGAGGTTAGAGTTGTCTCAAAGAAACGAAAACATTCTGACACTAACCGACCCCCCCTCTACCGATGGATGTGGCCTTCGATTTCTGCTAGTCAGTTGACGATTTATGAGTAATCTGCTATCTAAGTTATCTGACTAAATAAAAATCGACGAAGAAAATAACGAAATCAAATATTTTCAGATATTTGGTTAATTCGTGAACTGGTAGGTTTTGAAATAAGTCCAAGTTTTGATTCTTCCCTACAAAGCTAAACAATAATAATTTGTTTAGTAGAATCATCCCCTAAATTCAAATTCACCTACTAAGAAATTGTTTAGTTTCAATAGGATTTAATTAATACTTCCCTCTCCTTTTAGAGCAACGGTAAGCCAAACGTATTTGCTCATTTCTGGTTATAGCTGTCAATCTTTACCAGAAACATTTTCAAATCAAACAGTTCGTGGTAACGAACTGTAGTAAGGAGCGATCCGGCTCAATAGTAACCAAAACTCTAAAAAATTGAATTTTGATATCAATAGCTACATCAAAAGAATCGCATTTTAATGCTGATTTTAAATATATAAATTTCATCAAGCTTAGTCTTACCCGTCAAAAGTTACGAGCCTGAGAAAATTTGCCTTATTTAGGAAAATAGGGGGAAACGCCCCCTAAAAGTAGTAGGATCTTACTGAAAATGAAACCATCAGATTCAGCGTATCAGAGAACCCTACTGTAGAAGTTTCAAGCTCTTATCTACAAAAATGTGGAATTTTGTATTTTTTGCCAGAAGACAAATCACGGGTGCGTGTTTATTTGTTCGTTTTTTGTTTTTTTTTCCTAGGGGTCATCGTATCGACTAAGTGATCCTAGAATGTCGCAAGAGGGCTCATTTTAACGGAAATGAAAAGTTCTAGTGCCCATTTTAAGTGACCAAAAAAATAGAGGGCATCTAGGCCCCCTCCCACGCTAATCTTTTTCCCAAAGTCAACGAATCAAAATTTTGAGATAGCCATTTTGTTCAACATAGTCGAAAACCATAATAACCATGTCTTTGGGGATGACTTACTCCCCCACAGTCCCTGGGGGAGGGGCTGCAAGTTACAAACTTCGACCAGTGTTTACATATAATAATGGTTATTGGGAAGAGTACAGACGTTTTCAGGGGGATTTTTTTGGTTTTGGAGGTAGGGTTGAGGGGAGGGGGCTATGTGGGAGGATCTTTCCTTGGAGAAATATGTCAAGGGGGAAGAAAAATTCAATGAAAAGGGCGCAGGGCGCAGGACGAATCTGGTCACGTTAGAAAAAAACGTCAAATTCAGAGTTTAATATACAATGCTGGGTGTTCGGAGCCTCTCTATTATGGAGTATAATTTGAAAATAACACAACTCTACGAGCGATAAAACATATATACCACAACCATAACTCAACTAACGAAAGAACTGCTATGAGATAACACAACTATAAAGCGAAAACAGGTGAAAACTAACGGGAAAATAAACAAACTAGGAGGTGGAAGGGGCTCAGAGAAAAAAATATAATCCTTTTCTAATTTTGAGCCTAACTTCCGCAAAAGAGTAATAATGTCAGAAGCCCCGAAATACCGAATTATTTTCTTTTTCCTATAAGACCGGGGTAAATGAAACAGAAACTTACAATAGCGGAAATATAATATACACAATTCAGCCAGATCTTGTCTTTTTTCAGGATAGGTGAAATACCAGATAGGAAAAGTATTGAATGGTCGCAAAAACTAGTGTATAGCAATGCAAGCGCTTTTCAATAATAATGACCACGGTTAGCTACTATTTTACCATAACCCGCTTTAAGTTTTCTTTAATATGCCGTACAATATTGATCCTAAAAGCTAGTAGATTCCAATAAATATGAATGCTTGACCGCCGCAAATCAGAGACACAATGGATGGAGAAGTTAGAACGCGGATTTCAAATGGGCATAGACTTTGCATTAAAGACTAGGTACTCACACTTATCAATATTCAATGACAGACCAACAGTTTTGAAATGTTTTGAAATAGATGATACGGAATTCGAGAGGCTAGATCTAGAACGGCTAGATCTAGAAGTATATCATCCGCATATGCAATACAAGAGAGATTACCAAATTACAAAAAAGAAAGGGCATTATTTTGTATAACACACTGCGGATACAAATACTGAAAAGATACGGTGAAAGAACACCGCCTTGACGCACTTCCAAGCGGGTTGGAATATTTCCATAACAATTAGAGTGAAAATTAATCGAATATGGGAATCAAACCGTTCGTGGTAACGAACTGTAGTAAGGAGCGACCCGGCTCAATAGTAAACGAAACTCTAAAAAACGGAATTTCGATGCTAAAAGATATATCAAAAGAATTGGATTTTTATGCTGATTTTAAATATATACGTTTCATCAAATTTAGTCTTTGTCATGAAGTTACGAGCCTGAGAAAATTTGCCTTATTTTGGAAAATAGGGGGTAACACCCCCTAAAAGTCATAGGATCTTAACGAAAATCGCACCATCGCATTCAGCGCATCAGAGAATCCTAAAGAAAAAATTTCAAGGTCCAATCTACGTATTTTTTGCCAGAAGACAAATCACGGGTGCGTGTTTATTTTTTTTTTTTTTTTTTCCAGGGGTCATCGTATCGACCAAGTGGTCCTAGAGTGTTGCAAGAGGCTCATTCTAACGGAAATAAAAAGTTCTATTGCCCTTTTTAAGTGACCAAAGAATTGGAGGGCACCTAGGCCCCCGCCCACGCTCATTTTTTTCCCGAAGTCAACGGATCAAAACTTTGAGATAGCCATTTTGTTCCGCATAGTCGAAAACAATAATAACTATGTATTTGGGGATGACTTACCCCCACAGTCCCTGGGAGAGGGGCTGCAAGTTACAAACTTTGACCAATGTTTACATACAGTAATACTTACTGGGAAGTGTACCGACGTTATCAAGGGGATTTTTTTGGTTTGGGTGTGGGGTTCAGGGGAGGGGGCTATATGGGAGGATCTTTCCTTGGAGGAATATTTCATGGGGGAAGAGAAATTCAATGAAAAGGGTGCAGGACTTTCTAGCATTACTATAAAAAAAAAAACAATGAAAATATAAACATGAAAAAGTTTTTTCAATTGAAAGTAAGGAGAATCATTAAAACTTAAAACAACAGAGATTATTACGCATATGAGGGTTTCTAAAAATACTTTAGCATAAAAAGTGAGGTATTTAGGGGGAGATAAATACTTCGCTCTTTATGCTAAAATTTTTTTAAGTAATTTCACCTATTTATTCTACGGCCTTTCTGATTCAGGGGTCATTCTTAAAGAATTGGGACAAAACAAAATTTAGTGTGAAGAGCAAGGTATTTACGAGGGGACCAACCCTCTCATATATATAATCAAAAATATAAGAATATAAAAGTTTGTTTTAACGTAAGTTAATTCTTAAGTTACGTATTTTGTTTACTAATAAAAACGTTCGTTAAAAATTAAAAGATCTAGTTGCCTTTTTAAGTAACCGAAAAATTGGAGGGCAACTAGGCCACCTCCCCCCTCCTTATTTCTCAAAATCGTCTGATCAAAACTAAGAGAAAGCCATTTAGCCAAAAAAAGAATTAATATGCAAATTTCATTTTAATAATTTATGCACGGAGAGCCAAAATCAGACATGCATTAATTCAAAAACTTTCAGAAATTAAATAAAAAACCAGTTTTTTGAAATGAAAGTAAGGAGCGACATTAAAACTTAAAACGAACAGAAATTACTCCGTATATGAAAGGGGCTTTTCCTCCTTTTGATTTTTTGACACAACTCTACTTTTTAAAACAATAAAAAACTTTAGCGTAAGGAGCGGGGTGTCGAGGAGGAAAAACCCCTTTCACATACGGAGTAATTTCTGTTCGTTTTAAGTTTTAATGTCGCTCCTTACTTTCATTTAAAAAAACTTGTTTTTTTATTTAATGTATTAAAGAACCCGTGCATTCTATTTTTGAATATTTATTCAATAGATTGAGGTTAGGCTCGATTAGTTGTATTTTGACATTAGAGGAGTTATGTATCAATTTAAAACTCCATTCAGATTATTTTTTTGCTGACCTTCAATATCTGGCAAACTAACACTTTGTACGAAAACAAAGAAAAATGGTGATAAAATATTTCTAGAAAATGTGACGAATTGGAGACGAAGTCATGCTAGTTAATCCATTTGATTCGTCTGAGAAACTCGGTTTGAGCCAGGTATATGGTGTTTCTGACAAAGACAGCAGCAGGCCAGGTCTCAACACAATAGAGAAGAACTCGGTTTACAGTGGTGTTGTAAATACGCATCTTTGTTCTGCGGGTAACGCCGGGCTTTGACCAGACGGAGTGAGAGAGTCGGGCCATGATCGAGGTGACTTTCGTGATAGGGGACTGAATTTCAGCTTTGATAGATCCGTTGTCCGTGATGACGAATCCAAGATACGTGAAAGATTTTACAGCTTCAACGGTATCGTAAGCAGCGCTGCCCAAGTAAATAGCAATGTGGGCACAATGTGTTATTTATTATTGTTTTATCTTTTTTAGACCAGGGCACTTTGCGTCAAAGAAGTTGTCGTAGAAACTTTGAAAAGGGCTCATTCAACTGAAATTTGAAAGGCCTAATGCCCTTTTTAATTGCCAAAAGTGATTGGAAGGCAACTAACCCTCTCTCACCCCCACCATTTCCCCAAAGACATTCAATCAAAATTTTTAGATAACCATTTTGTTCAAGGTCGTTGAAAGATCTGGAAATTGTGTCTTTGAGGATAACAACCCCCTCAGTAAAGGGTTGTAAGTTATGCCCTGGGGGCATTTAAGGCTTATATACAAAGAGTAATCTTACTAACTTCAGAGGGGGGCTAATTGGATTGCTAATCAGAAGTTTTAGTGCCGTTTTTGATATTCAGTGTAATTAAAGGGTAGATAGCCGCCCCCCCAACACATACACACCTTATTTTCCTGAAATGCATCTGATAGAAATTTTTAGATGACCATTTGTTGTCGTAGAAACTTCAAAAAAGAGCTTATTTGATTGAAAATTGAAAGGGCTACTGCCTTTTCAATGTTTGACAGTGATTGGAGGACAGCTAATTCGTTTCAACGCCCAGCGTTTCCCCAAACACAACCAATCAAAATTTTGATATAGTCATTTTGTTCAACGTAAATGAAAGGTCTGGATATTGCGTCTTTGAGGCTGACAACCCCCACAGGTTATTCCAAGTAAACGTTATAAGTTATGGCCTGGAGGCATATAAGGTATATATAGAATGAGTGATCGTATAAACGTTAGAATGAGCTCATTTTACTGGAAAACCGAAATTCTAGTTAACTTCTAGTTAGTTCTGAATCTTTAAGATTCAGAATGATCCGAGGTTGGATGCCACTCCCCCCCCCCTTACATCTCGTATTTTCCCAAAATGTATCTGATGCGAATTTTTAGATGGCTATTTTTTTTACGTAGAAACTTCAAAAAAGGTCATTCGACCTGAAATTGAAAAGGCTAGTGCTCTTTTTAAAATTCGAAAATGATTTGAAGGCAACTAGCCCCCTCCCACGCTCACCATTCCCTCAAATATATCCAATCAAAATTTTGAAGTAGTCATTTTAAAGTTTGTAAATATATTCATGTTCCTATTTCATGTCCTTAAATATATTCAAGTATCTATTTTATGATGTTTAAAAAAAATTGTAGCGCATTTATTTATGTATTAAAGAACCCATGCATTCTAGTTTTGACTATTTATTCAATTGATTGAGGTTAGGTTCGATTAGTTGTATTTTGACATTGAAGGAGTATGTATCAATTTAAAACGCTATTCAGATCATTTCTTTGCGGCCCCTCGATATCTGGCAAAATAACACTTTTAACGAAAACAAAGATAAATCATGATAAAATGTTTTTAGAAAATGTGAAAAATATCCGTTATTACAATAGTGTGTGGCAAGAATCCGAAGATCAAATAAAGAGTATTGCACCAGACATAAAATTGAGGATTTCAAATGTTTAACACTATCGAACCAATCTCGTGGCTGATCATTTACCATTTAGCTAAAGCCATCTAAGAACGGTCTCAGGTGATGTTACAACTATTTGCGGTCTGATCTCATCATAGACAGATTTCAATAATTGTCGTTCCCCATAATCTCTTTCATCAGAGTAAATTAATGAGAACTCTTGCTTTTAATTATGCTTACTATATCAACTATAGAGTTGTGCGGGATTCAAGTTCTCGTATAACTTTATACAGGCAAATATATATAGGTGAACCGAATTTTTTATTGTCGACACACATGTAACCTATCCTTAAACCTTATGGATATATTCAATTCGATCTCAGTCAAAACATGCTCGAAGAGTTACGATTTGTCCTGGATATTTTTGATGTTGAAATTACCCTATATCTACCTATGACTAGTAAACAACGGTCATTATTTTTCATCATGACAATGAAGAAAATACATGACAATAAACATTTATTTTCCTAGGTGATTGAAAGCCACGGCTTAGGAAAGCTATTGACAATGAATTCACTAATCTCATATCTGAGCTCTGACCATATATCATCGTTCAGTTACACGTGTCCTAGCTTGCATAACAAAAGGAAAAGGCTTTAAAAGAAAACGGCTTGTTCAAGCGGGTGGTAGTTTCTTTTCATTGCTACTGCCGATAATTGTGAGGATTGTATACACAATTCTTTAGAAATGGCTAAGCTCTATGAATTGACGCCAATTGAGCTTGTTCTTTCACCAAAAGAGCACTTTCAAGATAATCTTGATAAATTTATTAACAATGAAACCATTGTCAACGACGAATAATTTATTTTGCTTAAATGCACTTCGACGTGTCGATAAGCATAAATCCTACCGTGAGAGCTTCTGAACATTCTGGAACTTTGAAAACACCGAAACAAGAAGAAGATTTGTTTAAGGTTACATTAAGTGTTTTAGGCTTAATGCCTCATTCGTATCGTGAACAAAGTAAAAAACTCTTGACTTATCTCGCTGAAAAAGAACATGTACAAATTAACCGCAAATGAAAAAGAACATGTACAAATTAATGACAAAAAGGAGGAAGTTTTAATCTACGGCAGGAGTTAGAATTATGATTTGGTATAAGATCGAATGCAAATCAAAAAAGACTTGGATCATTCGATAGCCATTTGTATAAATTTTTTAAATCATCAAATTTTCCAAAAAATCTTATTGGAACTAAACTTGTTTTAAAACGATTAAGGGGATTCGGAGAAATATCTAAAGATATACCGCTATCTGACAGCACGCCAAGTAGGCTTAAAGATTTAAAAGGTATTAAACGAAGAGTGTTTCCTCCGTATTTAGTATACACGCCAAGTAGGCGTAAAGATTTAAAAGGTATTAAACTAAAAGTGGTTCTACCGTATTTAGTATGCGAAAGAGTTGCGGTCGCTTCACACCGCGTTTAAGTTCAAAATGGCTCATGTTTTGAAAAAAGCTTATGAAAATAATGGTGAATCTCTCCCACCGCAATTGCTAAATTGGCTGGAATTGAATAGAAGTTGGCTACAGAGTATTTCTAAAATGAACCCAGTCTTTACCCCCTTGCATATATTACTAGCAGATCTTTTGACTCTAGACAAGACTAAAAGACGTCGCAATAGTCCCTAAAAGTATATTTTACATGTCATCAGTGTTTTTAGTTACTACGTATATGCTGTTACATTCTGTTCAAGGAGAGGCAATGAAGTAGCTAGATCCCTTGAAACTATCTTTGAACAAGATTCTTATAAGAAAATTCAAACAGATCGGAGACATGAATTAATCCTCATGTAAAAAAGGTTTTATTGAAACACAATACAATACATAAAATCATCCGATGAAATTTTTAAGATAGCTATTTCGCTTAAGATAGTGGGATGACGGAATAACTATGCCTTTGAAGATACCAAGCTGAATGTCTTTGAAGATTACATCTTCGTGTAAAAAAAGTTATAATGAAACACAATACAATACTCTATCATAGTCATAAAATCGTCCGATGAAATTTTTAAGATAAAAATTTCGCTCAAGATAGTGGGATGACGGAATAACTATTTCTTTGAAGATACCAAGATCCCCAAAGGCCCCTGGGGAAAGGTTTTTTTTTTTAGCCAAATAGTCGAAGGATTTAATTGGTACGGCTTTGAAGATAACTTAACCCCTTAATACCCACGTGGCAATGGCTGAAAGTTCTGAACTTTGGCTATTACGCTCTTTACGCTAAATTTTGTATTACTTTAAAAAGTATAGTTGTGATATATAAAGAGTCAACTTTAATCAAGGAGAGGGATTTAGCGGTCAGATATAAATTATGATAAGGTGTTCTAGCTAAATTATAACTATACACAAAGCCATTCACAGGGTTGGTGGTGTCTGCGGAAAATTATTTACAGCGCTTCTAATGCAAATTATGCAAATATGCAAATAATATGCAAATTTCAGTTAAATTTTTCATGTACGTTGAGCCAAATTCAAACTTGTATTGATTGAAAAACGTTCAGAAATCAAATGCCAAAAAATTTAAATGGAAAGTAAGGAGAGACGTTAAAACTTAAAACAAACAGAAATCATTTTCTATATGGAAACTGCTGTCTCCTCCTCAGCGCCCCGCTCTTTACGCGAAAGTTTTTATTACTCAAAAAGTAGAGTTGTAACAGAGTCCAACTTTTAATCAAGGAGAAGGGTTTTGCAGTCAGAAAGAAATTAAGATAATTTAATCTAGCTGAATTATATAGAGAGCCATTTGTAGAGTTGGTGTTGTCCGAGGAAAATTATGTACAGTACTTCTGATCTAATAATTCAAATATAAACCAAAAGGCAGAATCAACATTAAAAATTTGATTAGAATAGAACACTCGTTTTTCTTATGATCTACTCCTAAGTTGTTTAATATCCCAACTGTGTTTTTCTCCTCGTTTTACTCATAATAGCGGCATAGTAAAGCATAAATATAATGAGGTTTCGGGCTGCTTTTGTAAGTTTGCTTTTGTAAATATAATGTAAGTTTGGGCTGCTTTTGGGCTAGTGATGGCGCCGGTTAGAGTTAAGTGTTCTGCTGAGAACCTGGCAACCATAAATCTAACTCTTATTAATTTCCCATTGTCTTAGCAATGCTTCCATTTCTATTGCATTTTGGAGTAGACAACTTTATTTTGAAAATTTCTCCTCTAACATTTTTAGACTTGCTTTAATACTTTATTTGTACTTCAAATTTGGATTTCCTACTTTATTTCCTTGCCAATTGTATGAATTTTTATTTACAGAAATAGGAATTTTGAATACATCGGGGGGATTTCGGCAGTAGCGATTAAAAACATTCTTGTTTTTGTCGGACTTGACTTGGTTAGACCGGTGAAATTTGAAACAAAATAACCAATGGGGAAGGTCTGACGTGAAGGAAAAATACAAATACAAGCATCTATGTACAATTACAGGTAAATAGACTGAATAACTTACAGTAAGAATTTTTTTTGTTTTTATTAGGCCTTCCCTCTCTGCATCTCTACCAAACTAGCATAGGTGATTGAGTCATGTATCATGTCTTTTCAGTGAAAACACAGCCTACAAGTTTTGCTATAGTATATCTATATTTTTAGTTATTTTGAATTCTCGGGTGATTTTGTGTAGATTGTTTGGTAAAATTCTAGTTAATTGACTTCTTGCTATCTCAGAAAGGGTTTAGGTTAGGAAAATGAAACTTTCAGGGATGAATTTACTGACCAAAGTATGTCCTGGGAAGGTATTTTGAAGCAACTACCTCCAGTCCTTCTCCCTCTAGAGGGCCCTGACCTTTGAAGACCTTTAAAAACATGTGTGTTATAAAAGTCAAACCTTGCAAAATAGATCTTCTGCTTAATTGAAGTACAACAAAATTGTTTTCAGCTTCATAACTTTGCTCAATTCCATTTTATAAGATTTTACATTTCCTAAATTTTGAAAAAAAAACATTGATGTGGCTTAAAATTCTACTCAAATAACAGGAATTGCATTTTCAGAACTAAAGGCAGAGAAAAAGCAACTAGTAACTGAAAATTACTAATTACTAATTTGTAATTACCAGTAATTACTAGTAATTTTAATTACTAGTAATTAAAATGTTGTTCTGTCAAAATTTCAATAGGTATATCCCTGTCATGCAGGCAAATTTCAGGGCCCTCTAGAGGGAGAAGCATTGGAGGTGGGTACTTGGAAATACCTTCCCAGGACATACTTTAGCCTTTAGAACCATCCCTGAAAGTTCCATTTTCCTAAGCTAAACTCTTTCCGAGATAGCAAGAAGTCAATTAACTAGAATTTTACCAATTGTTTCATACCTTTTTAGCTTACTCATAGCAGAGGCATGACTTCAAAAAAAACTTTGAATTATTATTAATTGGTGGGTTTCTTTTATTTGTCTATTTTAGGAAGCAGATCTGGTAAAATTCTACTTTAGCTACTTTTTGCTATCTTTGAAAAGGTTTTGGTTAGGAAAATAAAATTTTTAGGGATGGGTCTACAGGCTAAAATATGTCAAAGGAAGGTATTTTGAAGTACCCACTTCCACTCCTAGGGTTGTGAAATTTGCCTTCATAGCATGTCTATGCCTTTTGAAATTTTGACAAAATAGTATTTTACCTTAATTTTCAGCTATCAGTTTCTTTCCCTCTGACTTTAGTTCTGGAAATGCAATTCCTGTTATTTGAGTAGAATTTAAGCTATAGGCTATATAATTTTTTTTTCAAAATTTAGGAAATGTATTGGTATATCTTTTAAAACTTATAAATTGGGACTGATCAAAGTTGTAAAGCTGAAAATAATTTTGTTTTACTTCATTTAAGCTGAAGATTTATTTTCAAGATCTCACTTTTGTAGCACACAGATTTTTAAAGGTCATCAAAGGTCAGGATCCTCAAGAGGAAAATAAAGTAGAGGTAGGTACTTGAAAATACCTTCCCAGTATGTACTTTAGCCTGTAGACCCATCCCTAAAAGTTTTATTTTCCTAACCTAATCCTTTTCCAAGATAGCCAAAAGTAGCTAAAGTAGAATTATACCCCAAATCAGCCTAAAAGATATTGTTATGTCATGAAACAGCCAAGTTCTTTGAGTTTAGCCTTAAAATGTCTTATTTCTTTCATGTTATACTTTTTGGGTAAGCAAAGTTGACATGCCTTCTGAAGATCCTAAGTGGGCAACCCCCTTTGCTCCATGGCAAATGATGTCCCTGACTTCTGGCTTAGCGTTCCTCTTATTCTCCTTTGAGTAAAAAGGTTAAGTATAAAAGAACAAGTCACCATAAATAGAACAAAGGCTTAGGTTTTTACAGTATATCATAGTTTGCTAATTTATGTTCATCAAGAGGAGGATAAATATGTTTGGTGACCATGCAGAACATGATAGAGTTTTTTCTGATAGAAACATAAATAGTTTCTCTCTGTATGGTGACTTGTGGCCCACCCTGTTGAACTAAGCTAAAGTTTATTCTCCATGAAAAAAGTAAGTCAACAGTGTATAATATTTTAGCCATTCACTTGTTAGGCAGGCTAAAGAGGAAAGGCTGTCATATAAGACCAAATGAATGAGGCAGAGTAGGGAAAAAAAGATGCACCAACATTTGAGTGAGAACATAGGAGATTTTTTCCATTTTATTTTAAATTCAATTTAAAATACAGCTGTTTCAGGCAGCTAAAGTATTCTGAAGTTTTACAAGACCATGTTATGCTCTCATCTGAAGTCAGGCTTTTCCATTTTATACTTGCTCTAACAAATGACCAAAAAGTTGGGGGCAGCTAAAGGATATTGGTGTTGATCTTAAGAACTGGATAGGCTTTTGTGCCAATACAACAAATACAATGATGGACATCAAAAACAGTGTGGTGACAAAAATAAAAGCTAAATATGATTGGGCCATCATCATCAAATACTCATGCCATTTGTGTCATCTCTATGCTCAGTATGCTTTGAAGATGTTACTAGAAAGTGTGGAGGACATTTGCTGTACTGTGACATGTCATTTCCAAATGAGTCTGTTAAAAATGGACAAGTTCCAAGAGCTCAGTAGGGCTGCTGAAGAGTATGAGGTGAAGTTTGCAGCCCTAGCTCCCACTACATGGCTTTTCATTCAACAAAATTGTGAGAAGCATACTGAAAGCATAGGATACCCTAGAAATATATTGACTAGAACTGGCTGAACAAGACCCAACTCATGGCAACAACCAGACACTTTTGCCACTGAAGAATCCATACAAAAGAATTGCTTTTGAATTTGTTGACTATGCTTTAGATGTATTCAATGACTTTAATACTCTTTGCCAGGCAGATGAGCCATGATTTGACATTAAAAAAAGAAATGCTAGAAGTTGTGAAGAACCTATATCACAATTTCATGGTGATAGACTGTGTGAAACAAATTGGGTGTGTTCAATCAGTGAATCTTAAAAGAGAAGAGTTCTTTCTACTTATGTCTAAGGTTTACATGGGACCAGAAGCAACCACCCATCTGTTTTCCTTACAAGGAAAAGATACAAATTTTACTGAGGAATGCAACAGCATCAAGGAGATTGCCCAAAAATTTTATATTGAAGTTGTGTCCCAGCTAGTCGACTGGTTTCGATTTGATCACAACATTTACAACTTTGTATAGATTGTAGATCCAAAAGTCGCATCACATGATGATATTCCATTTTTGCAGCTTTTTTGCCAAAAGTTTGGGCACCCTTCATTGGATTTAAAACTGGTTGTAAAAGAGTTTTGGGAATTGATGGTGCTTAGTCCAGATGACAGTTGGCTCTGTGGTGGAAACCTAATTGATTTTTGGAATTGGGTGGCGTCCATCAAGATGCCAGGTGGAGTGCTAAAGTTTACTATTGTTCTTCATGTCACTTGGTTTGTTTTCGAAATTCCCTGTTCAAATGTTGTTATGAAAAGAATTTTTAACGTTCTGAAAACAGTAAAAACATAAAAAGATGAATGGGCTCAAAAAACGTAACTTTGGCTGCAGTGATTTGTGTCAAGCATGGGATGAAGCATAAGGGCAACTTACATTCACCAAGAGTTTAAACAAAAAAAATGAAATCCATGAAATCTAATGCAACTGCATCCAAATGCGTTGCTTCTTTAGGCATTGGGAAAGACAATGGGGGTGGTGACACCAATGACTCAGGATATTAATCTGGTTATCTGGTGTAAATTTTCATTAAAGTTTTCTCAATAGGCCCACGGTTTAAAGTGCGTATATATTCGGAATTTTTTGGAAAAATTTGAGGCAGACAGTAGTCTACACTAGTTAAAATTAGGTCAAAATACAGGTGCTGTCCTTGAATTGAGCTTTAAGTGATTCATTTTTGCTACTATACTCTGCTTCAAAGACATTACTTGAATAAAGAGATTCCAGAAAACAGAACAGCCCATCTGCACTTCCAGTTTTTTGGCATGCTTGCCCATTTATTGGCGTCTTTTTGTGCTATACCCAGAAACAGAAAACTGGAACAGCAGTAACAGTCTACACTACCCAGTTTTCCGGAAAATGCCGAATGTAGACGCACTCTAACGAGCATCTTTAATGAATTAACTTCTGTGCAATCATCATTAGATAGGAAAAACAATGGAGACAGAAAGCAATAATTAATAAACCAGTTCAGACTTGCCGTCAAGGTAGAGATTTCTAAAGGGTGATTTTTCCAAGTGATTTATATATGAGCAGATAGAACCCAATGAACGAAATCGGTTGTTTAACGGCTTTCAATTTTTCCCCCTGAAGATGCTTCTTTCTTTTTTTTAAAGAAAAATCATGAAGAGCAAAAGCAAAAAAAATCGAGGAAAAACAATTCAGACGTTGAATTTCTACCATTTGAAATTCTTATCTGAAGCTATAATGCCACTTTTTTGTGTTTTAGTCTTCATAAAGTTTCTTAAAAAACAGCTTTTTAATTTGAAAATTGAAAGCCGTCAAACAGCCGATTTCCTCCCATCGAGTTATGTAGTCTCATATATAAATCGCTCGGAAATGCACTGAAAACAAATAATTAGGACTATATGGGGGCTGCATGCTGCCCAGTTCCATTGATCGTACTCAACCAATAGGAAGATGTTTCATCATTGCTTTAGCAACAATGAACCTTACATAAGAATAACAAATTTAAATGTTTAAATTTTTTAAACATTTAAAAAATCAAATATTTTTATTTTAATAACTTTAATAAATAAAAAATTATTAAGATTTTAAAGAATAAATATGAGTATATGTATACTAAACTGACAATGCACATTCATTTGTATTTTTTCAGTAGAGCGGAAGTTATGTTCTAGCCTTGAGGAGGCCTAGGGGTTGTGAGCCCTAATCCTCTTAATTTCTGCTCGTTTTGAGTTTAGCTTGGTTATTTATTGTAATTTCTGTTCGTTTTGTGTTTAATTTATTTATTGGTGCTGACTTGTGGTAATTTTCTGCTTTGTAGAATATTTGATTTTATTTTTGCTCATTTTTGGTCTAATGGAGCTCTTTACTTTCCTTGAAAAATTTATTTTGTGAACAAAGTTTTTTTTTATTGTTGTCAGTAATGAACTGAAATATATTGGGAGAAAGACATTTTCTCTGGATCTTTTTTATCAAAGAAACAATAAGACTGAGGCTTATTAAAATTTCTGAAGGATTGGACAAATTTTTTCCATAAAATTTTAAAAATGTCATTTTCTCGCTAGTGTCCAGTAATTACACTAACTCAACTAGAGTAAAAAGAAAATAGTTCACATTTTTGTTGGGGAAAAACAGAGGTTTTGAATGGACAAGGAAAAAAATTAAAAAGTAAAAGTAATATTTTTTTAGTTTCATCACCGATATCCAGTTTTCACTGATCAGGGGATAAACCAAGGGCTTCCAAATTAGGAAAATACAGGGAGGAGGCAAAGATTTTGTTCTAGTCTTTGCATAAAGATGCAAAAAGGTATTTTTCCACACCTAGGGGGTAACTTTACGCCTTTCCCATTCGTGCGCCTGTATATAACATGGTAAAGAAGCGAAATAGCTTTTCATTGCATTGATAAACAGAATTATAATTCTAATGATTTTTTGGTTGATTTAGTGATTTTCTTCAATAATCTAGTGATTTATGTGCTGATTTAGTGATTTTTTCAAGAATCTAGTTATTTTTTTTCACCGGGCGGCAACCCCGAAATAGCCTTCTAGAAGACGGTTTTAGACGTTTATCCTCCGCCCCCCCCCCGTCAAAAACAGAATTTCCTAAATTTGGAAAAAATCTGACATTTTTAACATAAGTACAACTCAATTTAAAAAAAAGTCAAAACAAAAATAATGCGTGACAAAGCGACCGGTTGGATATCATTCTTGCAAATCTATCATACCAATTCAAATAAAAACGAGGGTGTTGCAAAAATAGTAATAGAGAAGGAATAAAAAATGGCAAAGAAAAACAAATAGATAATATATATTCATATGGTCCAGAATCTGAGATCTGGCATCGGAATCTATAAATCAAAACCTAGTCGATAAATACAAAGCATTGTTTTAAACGTCAAAAGAAGATATTTTGGTACACGTAAAAGGTCTTGAGTTGCGAAATCATTGGTTACAAATGCTATTGAAAGTCAGCATAATAAGACTTTACTTGTAATTTGGAAAGAAGTCAGAAAATGGGGAAACTTTTAGGGATTCTGGTATTGAAAATAGGGATTTCTTGGGATTTTCCACCAGCCTTTTAGGGACTTGAAAAAAATTTGAAGCGTAAACACTGGTAATCAAACAGTTCGTTGTAACGAACTTTAGTAAGGAGTGACCCGGCTCAATAGTAAACGAAACTTTAAAAAACGGAATTTTGATGCTAAAATATACATAAAAAGAATCAGATTTTCATGCTGATTTTAAATATATAAGTTTCATGAAATTTAGTCTTTGTCATCAAAAGTTACGAGCCTGAAAAAATTTGCCTTATTTTAGAAAATAGGAGAAAACGCCCCTAAAAGTCACATAATCTTAACGAAAATCACACCATCGCATTCGGCGTATCAGAGAACCTTATAGCAAAATTTTCAAGCTCCTATCTACAAAAATGTGGAATTTCGTATTTTTTGCCAGAAGACAAATCACGGGTGCGTGTTTATTTGTTTTTTTTTTCCAGGGGTCATCATATCGACCAAGTGGTACTAGAATGTCACAGGAGGGCTCATTCTAACGGAAATGAAAAGTTCTAGTGCCCTTTTTAGGTGACCAAAATAATTGGAGGGCACCTAGGCCCCCTCCCACGCTCATTTTTCTCCAAAATCAACAGATCAAAATTTTGAGATAGCCATTTTGTTCCGCATAGTCAAAAACCATAATAACTATGTCTTTGGGAATAACTTACTCCCCCACAGTCCCTGGGGGAGGGGCTGCAAGTTACAAACTTCGACCAGTGTTTACATATAATAATGGTTATTGGCAAGTGTACAATCGTTTTCAGGAGATTTTTATTTGGTTTTGGGGTTGGGGTTGAGGGGAGGGGGCTATGTGGGAGGATCTTTCCTTGGAGAAATATGTCATGAGGGAACAGAAATTCAATGAAAAGGGCGCAGAACTTTCTAAAATTACTATAAAAAAAACAATGAAAAAATGAACATGGAAAAGTTTTTTCAATTGAAAGTAAAGAGTAGCATTGAAACTTAAAACGAACAGAGATTATTACGCATATGAGGGGTTCTTAAAATACTTTAGCATAAAGAGTGAGGTATTTAGGAGGAGATAAATACCTCGCTCTTTATGCTATAGTATTTTTAGTAATTTCAACTATTTATTCTACGGCCTTTCTGATTCAGGGGTCATTCTTAAAGAATTAGGACAAAACTTACAATTTAGTGTAAAGAACGAGGTATTAACGAGGGTACAAACCCCCTCATATACATAATAAAAATTAAGGAATGTAAAAGTTTGTTACGTAAGTTAATTCTTAAATTACGTATATTTTTCACTAATAAAAAAATTCGTTAAAAATTAAACTTTATAGTTGCCTTTTTATGTAACCGAAAAAAATTGCATGGCAACTAGGCCTCCTTCCCCATCCCTTATTTCTCAAAATCGTCTGATCAAAACTAAGAGAAAGCCATTTAGCCAAAAAACGAATTAATATGCAAATTTCATTTTAATAAATTATGTGTGGAGAGCCAAAATCAAACATGCATTAATTCAAAAACGTTCAGAAATTACATAAAAAACTAGTGAAAGTAAGGAGTAAGGAGCGACATTAAAACTTAAAACGAACAGAACTTACTCCGTATATGAAATGGGTTGTCCCCTCCGCAATCCCTCGCTCTTTACGGTAAAGTTTGACTCTTTGTCACAATTCTACTTTTTAAAACAATTAAAAGCTTTAAAAGTTTTAGCGTAAAGAGTGAGGAATTGCGGAGGGGACAACCCATTTCATATACGGAGTAATTTCTGTTCTTTTTAAGTTTTAATGTCGCTCCTTACTTTCAGTTTAAAAAACTAGTTTTTTTTTATTTATATAGCGTAAGAACGATTTTTTTTAACATTCCTGTTCAAATAGTAAGCACTATAACATACTTATTTCCGAATTGTGACCTACTATAATTCGTCTCTTTTTCGCGCTTAAATACTTTATTCCCACATTAGTGGAATGGAAGCACTATGTCTTAGAGCAAAAGATTATGCGCCATCTATAATGGCACAGAGTTTAGTCCAAGGTATTCTGAAGTTAATGAGTATATTAAAAGAAAAATCAGGAATACTGCAGATAGGTGACATTTATATATTTTTTTTTTTATTGTACATTAGAGGCAGTCTTTCTAAATGTCCGACATTAATAAAGAATTTGAATCTATTCATGGAGTCTAATTTTGAAACATACGCGCCTTCTTTATGATGTATCACATCATTCTACTTTCCATCTTATCACATCATCCTTCTTGCCTAGTATCACATCATCATAATTTATCACTGCCTAATTCAAAGCCAGTTTTGAAATAAAAAAATGAATATCAGATATCCCTGAGCGCTTAACTTTATAAACTGAAAAAATTAAATTTAAAACTTGGGAACACAAGTGGCATAAGTTCAAAGAAACATGGAGGGTGGTGAGGGAGAATGTATTTTATGAGAAATTTGGGGGAATTTTTCTTATTTTTCAATAAAAGTACCAAAATTGGCATCTAGAATCTAGGGGGTGGGGAGGGGTCAAAAGAATCTAATAGGGGCAAGTTCCATTGCAAGTTCCACATGCTATAATCACTTACATAGCATCAATTCTTCTGTATTGATGGTTTAAACTAAACTACAGAGTACTTCTTAGTAGTGTCCTCAGGTTCTGAGGTGTTTCAACCTTGAAGGCCTCGTTATATGATTTTTAGACCATTTTGAACGAAATGGGTACCTCAAAATCTAACGGATGCATTCGAGAGAAAGAGGACGTGGGGGGCTAGCTGCCCTTCAATTACTTTTGACTCTTAAAATGGACACTAGGACTTCTGATTTCCAATTGATTGAGCTACTTCTGAAGTTTATACAATTACCCCTTCCATAAAATCCCTAAATGTTAAGAATGGGCAGCTAGTATAACTTTTAGCCCTCGCCCTAAGGGCTGTGGGGATTGTAATCCCCAAAGACATAATTACTGGACCTCTAAAATATTCGGAACAAAATGGCTATCATAAAATTTTGGTTGAATGTCTGCGGAGAATTATGAGCGTCTGTGGGGGGGGGGCTGGTTGCCCTCCAATCGCTTTTAACTATTAGAAAGGGCACTAGAACTTTTAATCTCCAACCGAATGAGCCCTTTTAGAAGTTTCTTCGACACATTCTATACAAAGCTCCATCGCAAAAAAAAAAAAAAATATTAATATTAATGCATTGGGCCAACATGGTTCTTTACTTAGGCAGCGCTATACCGCTGCAAATGATTTGGGGTACGAAATGGAAAGAAATGGTACTTTATTAGGGCTTGTTTTTTTTTGTTGGTGAAAGGGTACTCAAATTCAAAGTTTTCGTTTGAATGAGCCTTTTTCCACTGTATACGAGAATCCAGTCTGAAACCTTATTTGATCAAAGAGTTATTTATTATTTACTGGATTAAGCATTACGTAGTCTGTGTATCTAAAGCCTTCTCTTTGGCTACACCACAGACTCCACCCTGAACGATATTTCACAATGAATTCCTTTTGTTTCCCGTATTTTCGTTTGTAAATTTTCGTGAATTTACGGTTTTACTTTCTAGATAAATATAACACAGCCTAAGCAGTCCTGAAAATAAAGAAGAAAGTAATTGTCAACCTCAAATTCATCAGAAAAATTCATTGGACAAACACTTCGGTCTATACAATATGGACATAACTTCAGGAAATTTAGCAAACCCAAAAATTAGTTCTGTCCGAGACACTTCGGTAAGTAAACCTTTCGGTATGTATTATTACATTAACATAGTTAAAATATGATTACGTGTAATTAATGTTAACTCCTTTAATGTAATTCCTTCGTCAATTTAAATAATTACATAATCATTACATATCATTAACATTGTCCCTCATAACATAAATCCCTCGGCAAGTAAATCAATTGGATAAGTAAATCCTTCAGTAAGTATTCCATTGTAATGAAACCACCGTGTCGTTATTGCCAACGTCTCAATGTTCCGAAGACTAAACCTCTTTCTATAAAGATAAATAATATGAAAAAAACTTCGTTTTCTTAAAGAGTTAAAGAGGCTGCGTCCCAAAGTCGAACCTTAAAACGTACAGGAATTAGAAGAGGCAGTTGGGGGGCTGCCACCCACCAAACTCCCCGCTTTTAAAGACTCTTTTGTACAGGTTTTTTTTTGTGGGGGGACTTCATTGTTACTAATTACTAGTTTCGGCGCAATGGTTCTCCTGTCCTCTCGTGTTTATCATTTTTCGAAGTTATTCCATTTTTCATTCATTTCAATTTTTTGTTAATTAAAAGAGCTTTCCGAAGCCAAGAGCGAGGGGTTAGCAAAAAAACAAAAAACCTGTACAAAAGAGTCTTTAAAAGCGGGGGGTTTGGTGGGCGGCAGCCCCCCAACTGCCTCTTCTAATTCCTGTACGTTTTAAGGTTCGACTTTGGGACGCCGCCTCTTTAACTCTTTAAGAAAACGAAGTTTTTTTCATATTATTTCTGTACGTTTTTCTTCAATCCATGGTGGATGTAATTTAATAATTCCTGTACTCCTCGTACAGGAATTAGGAGAGGAAGTTGGGAGGCTGCCCCCCCCAACCCCCCCGCTTTTAAATCATTGTATAAAATAGAAAAAAAATTAGATAGAATGACCGAAATGTTTCTTTTGCTCATAAGAAGCTAATATTCTGTTATCTCTCAAATGATAAGCTGTCCAGGTGTTATCAAAATTATACACTTTTATTTTGATGTTGTGAAAAAAACCGCCCGTAAGGGACTTGAACCCTTGACCCGAGGATTAAAAGTCCCACGCTTTACCGACTGAGCTAACCACTTGCATGTGTGTAAATATAACTTCTAAATAACTTTTAAAAATTTCAAATTAACATGGGCTCTTATGGAAAATTGCGTTAATTAAGTAGCTAATGCCTGGTTTCTGGAAAAAAGGGAAGGAGTTGTCGGATCGAGCTGAAATTTCGCGGATAAGCTCCTGGGCCGTAGGAGACCTTAACTTGTGAATTTCAGCCCGGTCGGACAACGTTAAAAGGGGGGTGGGGTTGGGGGGTCGAAACTTTCGGGGGGTTAAGATTTTCCTACGAAACTTTCCAGGAAAATTACTCGGAGAATTCCGCATCGAATGAGTCTTCGTACACCCAGATCCGATGTCGGCTGTGACCTGTAGGCGTCGAGGAAAAAAAAGAAAATGAACATTAAGTGGCTATGCGTGGTTTCTGGAAAATAGGAAAGGAGTTATCGGATCAAGCTGAAATTTTGCGGATAAGCTCCTTGGCCCTAGGGGACCTTAACTTGTGAATTTCAGCCCGATCGGACAACGTTAAAGGGGGGCTGGGGTTGACGGGTCGAAACTTTCGGCCAGATTTTCCCCATGAAGGAAAAGTTGGAGGGGGATGAAATTTGGCAGGTTTCTTAGTTGGAGCTCGGACAAACGAAATGCATCCCTCCCCATCCCTCTGCGACCACTGGAACTGAAGATCGCTTAACATTGTCGTGGTTCGCCTCTTTATAGAGGCATGAGTGTGCCTCCTTGATTTAGCTTTCTCGGAGATTCTGTGGAAATTTGACAGGAACATATACTTAGGAATCACTGATTTTTGAATTGAAAAGGGAATAGTTGTGGGAAAAGTCAAGTCATGGCCCAATTGTAGAAAAAGCCAAGACAGATTGTCGAATTAAATGGGCATCAAGTCAAGGTTAAATTTACCCCTTTGATTGCCGTTGTTACTGTCTCCCACTTATGCACTACACAATGCCGAACTAGAGTCAAGCTTGTTGGAGGGTCTCCCTGGGGAACACACGCTGGTTGACAGTTGAAAACTTGAAAATTTTCAACTATACTTGAAAATTTTCCTCTCATGTATGTCACTCCACAATGCCGAACTAGAGTTAACCTGTTTAGGTTGTACCCTGCCTTTGTTCAATTATAATGGAAAATTTTCAATTATAGGTGAAATCTCCTAAGGAGTAATATCATACTGAAACTGTCAGTTCTTCACCAACGGCTAAGGTATATAGCCGTGGAATAAAAAAGGACAAAATATGTCTAAGTTTCATCTTTAAAGATTATTTTGAACTTTGATAGTAGGACACATATATATTTTATTTCTTTTTGATTGTTTTTGTTTATTTACCCTAAGTGGAGCAACCCTATACGAGCAGTTGTCCAGTGCAACGCTTACTAATTCCTAAGGACGAGAGTCGCTCCTCTACTATGTGTTTCTTTTCTAATTTTGTAGTTGTGTTCTTTTATTTAAGAAAAAGGACATAATATGTCTAAGTTTCATCTTTAAAGATTGTTTTGAACTTTGATAATAGGACATATATATATTTTATTTCTTTTTGATTGTTTTTGTTTATTTACCCTTAGTGGAGCAACCCTATACGAGCAGTTGTCCAGTGCAACGCGTACTAATTCCTAAGGACGAGAGTCGCTCTTCTACTATGTGTGTCTTTTCTAATTTTGTAGTTGTGTTCTTTTATTTAAGAAAAAGGACAAAATAGGTCTAAGTTTCATCTTTAAAGATTATTTTGAACTTTGATAATAGGACATATATATATTTTATTTCTTTTTGATTGTTTTTGTTTATTTACCCTTAGTGGAGCAACCCTATACGAGCAGTTGTCCAGTGCAACGCGTACTAATTCCTAAGGACGAGAGTCGCTCTTCTACTGTGTTTGTCTTTCCTAATTTTGTAGTTGTGTTCTTTTGTTTAAGAAAAAGAACAAAATATGTCTAAGTTTCATCTTTAAAGATTGTTTTAAACTCTGATAATAGGACATAAACATATTTTATTTCTTTTCGATTGTTTTTGTTTACTTACCCTTGTTGGAGCAATCCTCCACAAACGGCTCTCCAGTGTATCGTGTACTTTTTCGTAAGGACCGGAGTCGTATTTTCTACCATGTGCGGCTTTACTAATTTTGTAGTTTTGTTTTTTTATTTTTTTTTTAATCCTTTTCTTTCTCACCGAAGAGTCAAATACTACGAACATGCTGGTTGAACCACCCTTTTTGATTTCCCTAAGGGGGTGCTACATTTTGTTGCACAACGAAAGTTACAGTTCGTGGAAGGAACTGCAAGCAAGGAGCGACGCTGCTCAATAACAACCGAAACTCTATAAAAATCGAATGTTGATATCGATAGATTTATCAAAAGAATTGGCTTGTTATGCTGATGTCAAAGGTAAAAGATTCGTTAAGTTTCTAATATAAGATTCGTCAAAGTTTTACCCATCAAAGGCTACTAGTCTGAGAAAATTTGCCTGATTATCTAAAAAGGGGGAAAACATCCCTTGAACGCCAAGGAATCTTAAAAAAGATCAAATTGTCAGATTCAACGTATCAGAGAACTTTACTCTCGTGATTTCAAGTTCCCATATGCATAAATGCGGAATCTTGAGTTTTTTGCCAGAAGAAAGATTACGGTTGTGTGTTTATTTATTTTCTTTTTCTTTTTTTCCCAGTGGTGATCATATCGAATCAACGGTCATAGGATATAGGGAAAGGGCTCATTTGAACTGAAATTAAAGGTACTATTGCCCCTTTTAAGGACCATTTTAAGATACGCCCTTTGGAGATAAGATGAACCAAACAATAGGGAAAGGTTTTTAAGTTAGGACCCATTGTCTGCGTATAGTATTTGTTATTAGGAAGTATGAATGCGTTTTTTGGTTGGAGTGGGGAAGAAGTTCTTTGGGGATTTTCCACGGGGAAGAATTTTCCATGGAGAGGGGTTTCCAATGGGAGAACTTTCAGGAGGAATTTTACACTTCATATTGGGTGTATTTTCTACAACTCATATACGAAATTCTTTTTATTTGTCTTACTTTCTCTTTACTGACTCAGTCCTACATGTGGAGATGCTAAGGGTAATTATCCGGTGTAAATTTTCACCCTGATTGAATTTTCAAAAGGATCTTTCGATGGGAGGATTTTTCCGTGGAGGGAAAGATATGTTTCCCGGCATTATTTAAAAAGTGATCAGAAATTAATACAAGAGCTAACAGCTCATATGGTTTGAGTTTAGCAAAATTCTAAGAATAAATAGATTGATTTAAAAGGAAAATTGGAGGCTTAATGCCGGTCGGGGTTTAAAATAAGAGCTCTGAGTCACGAGGCCCTTCTAAATATCAAAATTCATTAAGATCCGATCATCCACTCGTAAGTTATAAATACCTAATTTTTTATAATTTTTCCTCTCGCTTCAGTCTCCCAGATGGTCTAATCGGGGAAAACGATTTTATCAAGTCAATTTGTGCAGATCCCAGACACGCCTACCAATCTTCATCGTCCTAGCACGTCCAGAACCACCAAACTTGCCAAAGCACTGAACCCCACCCCCCGACTCCCCCAAAGAGAGTGGATCCAGTAGGATTACGTCAATCACGTATCTACGACATTTGCTTATCCTGCGCACCAAGTTTCATCCCGGTTTCTCTACTCTAAGCGTTTTCCAAGATTTCCGGTTTCCCCCTCCAACTCCTCCCAATGTCAACAAATCTGGTCGGGATTTGAAATAAGAGATCTGAGACATGAGTTACTTCTAAATATAAAATTTCATTAAGATCCGGTCACCTGTTCTTAAGCTAAAAATAACAAAACTTTTCTAATTTTTCAAAATCAACACCCCCCAGCTCCTCCAAAGTGAACAGATCCGTTCCAATTATGTCAGTCACGTATCTATAACTTGTTCTTATTCTTCTCATCAATTTTCGTTGCGATCTCTCCACTCCAAGCGTTTTCAAATATTTCTGTTTCCCCCCTCCAACCCCTCATGTTCCCGGATCAGATTCGAATAGAATACTTCTACATAAACACCAAAAACAAGAAGAACAATAGGGAATTTTTAAAGACAGTTGGAAACAAATTAGAATGAATATTTCGGCTCTATGTCCAAGGGCCGTCCTCAGCAATACAAATAAGAAAAAAACAACTTACGAGAGGATAAAATCAATAAAACTAAAATGAACATTTTTTCAAAACAGTCCCAGCATCCTTGCCTCAGTGAAGTTCAACCAGGACTGAAAAATAAATTGTTATGAAACGGGACAATTCAATGAAATGAAAGAAAATGATTTAAAAACAGGTTTTTAATGCCAGCCTAGCTTTTTTCGCTGCTGATCTTATAGGTCTATTTGTGACAGGTTCCGTGTTAATATCTATTGTTTTTTTTTTAATATTTTGTAAGGTCATTTTTAATTAAATTTGTGTATAAAGCATTCAGTGAATATTCTCCTAAATCCCTATTTAAGGAAATATTATTATTAATCTTAAGTCTGATCTAGGCATAAAGCAAGTAGTTCGAGAAGCAATTGAAATCAGACTTAAGATTAATAATAAAATTTCCTTAAATAGGAAAGTAGGAGAATATTCACTGAATGTTTTATACACAAATTTAATTAAAAATGACTTTACAAAATATTTTAAAAAAACAATAGATATTAACACAGAACCTGTCACAAATAGACCTATAAGATCAGCAGCGAAAAAAGCTAGGCTGGCATTAAAAACCTGTTTTTAAATCATTTTCTTTCATTTCATTGAATTGCCTCGTTTCATAACAATTTATTTTTCAGTCCTGGTTGAACTTCGCTGAGGTAAGGATACTGGGACTGTTTTGAAAAATTGTTCATTTTAGTTTTACTGATTTTATCCTCCCGTAAGTTTTTTTTTCTTATTTGTATTGCTGAGGACGGCCCTTGGACATAGGGGCGAAATATTCATTCTAATTTGTTTCCCACTGTCTTAAAAAATTCCCTATTGTTCTTCTTGTTTTTGGTGTTTGTGATGGAAAGGCAGTGTAGTCTTCGTCGTTATTTACATCCTTCTACATATCAAGTTTCATTAAGATCCGATCACCCATTCGTAAGATAAAGATACCCTAATTTTTACGTTTTACAAGAATTCCGGTTTCCCCTCCCACTCCCCCAATGTCACCGGATCTGGTCGGGCTTTAAAATAAGAGCTCTAAAACACAAAATCATTCTAAATGTCATATTTCATTAAGATCCGATCACCCGTTCGTAAGTTACAAATACCTCGTTTTTTCCAGTTTTCTAGTCCCTCCCCCCCCCAAATACACCAAAGAGAGTGGATCCAGTCCGGTTATGTCAGTCACGTATCTTGGACATGTTTTTATTCTTCCCACCAAGTTTCATCCTAATCTCTCCGCTTTAAGTGTTTTCCAAAATTCCCCCCCCATGACGCTGGATCCGGTTGGAATTTAAAATAAGAGATCTGAGTTACGAGGTACTTCTAAATATGAAATTTCATTAATATCTGATCACTCCTCCGCAAATTAAAAATACCTAATTTTTTCTAGTTTTTCAGAATTAACCCCCCCCCCCCCAACTCCCCCAAATAGAGCGGATCCGTTCTGGTTATGTCGATCACGTATTTAGGACTTCTGCTTATTTTTCCCACCAAGTTTCATCCTGGTCCCTCCACTCTAGGCGTTTTCCATGATTTTAGGTTCTCCCCTAACTCCACCCCCCCCCTTAATGACTCTGGATCCGGTTGGAATTTAAAGTAAGAGATCTGAGTTACGAGGTCCTTCTAATTGTGAAATTTCATTAAGATCCGATCACTTCTTCGTAAGTTAAAAATACCTCATTTTTTTCTAATTTTTCAGAATTAACTCCTCCCTCCAACTCCCCCAAATAGAGCAGATCTGTTCTGGTTATGTCAATCACGTGTCTAGGACTTCTGCTTATTCTCAAGTTTCATCCCGATCCCTCCACTCTAAGCGTTTTCAAAGATTTTAGCCCCCCCCCCTCTGAATCTTCCAAATGTCACCCGATCCGGTCGAGATTTGAAATAACAGCTCTGAGATACGATATCCTTCTAAATATCAAATGTAATTAACATCCGATCACCCGTTCGTAAGTTAAAAATACCTCATTTTTCTATTTTTTCCGATTTAATCGTCCCCCCCCCCAGATGGTCGAATCGGGAAAACGATAATTTCTAATTTAATCTGGTCTGATACCTGATACGCCTGCCAAATTTCATCGTCCTAGCTTACCTGGAAGTGCCTAAAGGTAGCAAAACCGGGACCGACAGACAGACCGACAGAATTTTCGATCGCTATGTGTCACTTGGTAGATACCAAGTGCCATAAAAAAAGAAAACAAGTTGCCACCTCAATATCTCCCTCTTTACGCTAAATTTTGACTTTTAGTCCCAATTCTCTAAGAACGACTCTTGAAATATAAGGGTCGTGTTATTAAAGCAATAAGAAGCTTTTTTAAAAGTACTAGAAAAAACTTTAGCGTGAAGAGCGAGGTAATGAAGAAGGGGTAACCCTCCTCATATACGTAACAATTTATGTTTGTCTTAAGTTTGGATGCTGCTCATTATTTTCAGTAGAAAATACTTGCTTCTCTTTATTTAATCTTAACAAGAAACTAATCTAAAAATAAACAGAAAGTCTTTCTGTTCTCCAGTAAAAATTGTTAAAAGTGAGATATGGCCTTTGGAACCGGCTGAAAATTCGTTTTCTATCGTGCAAAATTTTCAGGTGTTTTGTCTTTGTTTTTACTTGGGAGAGTCTTTTTTCTCTTCTGGATTGGGAAGATGTGGCTATTCTCCTTTTTGTTTCTGGCGCATGTCGAAAAAAAGAATTTTGCGGTATTACGTTTGTTCTTCGGTAAATATCTCCAAGTGAAGTTCCATATCATAAAGCGCTCTCACAACTAAACTGCTGAGCTTGCCTTGAAGGTTCACCTTTGTCAAGTACGTCATCGCAAGGTAAAAATGCGATGACATAGTGGACAAAGGTGCAGGTCAACATTAAATATAAAGACGTTAAAGAAATCAATGTATCCTTTCGTAATTCAGTAAAACGAAAAGATGCATCAAAGATTAAATAAAAAAACTAGTTTTTTTTTAACTGAAAGTAAGGAGCGACATTAAAACTTAAAACGAACAGAAATTACTCCGTGTATGAAAGGGGCTGTTCCCTTCTCAAAGCTCTGCTCTTTACGCTAAAGTTTGACTCTTTCTCTCAATTCTACTTTATTAAACAGCCAAAAACTTTAGTGAAAAGAGCGGGGCGTTGAGAAGGGAACTGCCCCTTTCATACGCGGAGTAATTTCTGTTCGTTTTAAGTTTTAATGTCGCTCCTTACTTTCAGTTAAAAAAACTTTTTTTTTATTTAATTTCTAAACGTTTTTAAATTAATGCATGTTTGATTTCGGCTCTCCGCACATAAATTATTGAAATGAAATTCGCATATTAATTTTTTTTTTGTTAAATGGCTTTCTCTTAGTTTTGATCAGACGATTTTGAGAAAAAAGGGGTGGGGAGGAGAAGTAGTTGCCCTCCAATTTTTTGGTTACTTAAAAAGGCATTTAGAACTTCAAATTTTTAACGAACGTTTTTATTAGTAAAAAATATAAGTAGCTTAAGAATTAACTTACGTAACTAACTTCCATATTCTTATATTTTTATTATGTATATGAGGGGATTTGTCCCCACGTTATACCTCGCTCTTTTCACAAAAGCTTAAATTTTGTCCCAATTCTTTCAGAATGAACACCCTAAATAAGAAAGGCCGTAGAATAAATAGTTGAAATTACTAAAAATACTTTAGCATAAAGAGCGAGGTATATAGGAGGAGAAGAACCCCTCATATGCGTAATAATCTCTGTTCGTTTTGAGTTTTAATGCTGCTCCTTACTTTCAGTTGAAAAAACTTTCATGTTTATTATAATGCTAGAAAATCCTGTCCCCCCTTCATTGAATTTCTCTTCCCCCATGACATATTCCTCCAAGGAAAAATCCTCCCACATAGCCCTCTCCCCTCAACCCCCCCCCCAAACCAAGAAATCCCCCCGTAAACGTCTGTACACTTCCCATTAACCATTACTGTATGTAAACACTGGTCAAAGTTTAGGTTTGTAACTTGCAGCCCCTCCCCGGGGACTGTTGGGGAGTAAGTCATACCCAAAGACATAGTTATTATGTGGCGATGCTGAACAAAACTTCTGTCTCAAAATTGATTCGTTAACTTTGGGAAAAAATGAGCGTGGGAGAGGGTCTAGGTGCCCTCCAATTTTTTTGGTCACTTAAAAAGGACACTAGAACTTTTCTTTTCCGTTAGAATGAGCCCCCTTGCGAAATTCTAGGACCACTTGGCCGATAGGATGACCCCTGAAAAAAAAACAACAAATATACACGCACCCCGTGATCGATCTTCTGGCAAAAAATAAGAGGTTCCACATTTTTGTAGATAGGAGCTTGAAACTTTTATAATAGGGTTCTCTGATACGCTGATCAGATTCTTTTGATTTATCTTTTAGTATTAAAATTCCGTTTTTTAGAGTTTCGTTTACTATTGAGCCGGGTCGCTCCTTACTACAGTTCGTTACCACGAACTGTTTGATACTTGCTTCAATTGCTTGTTGTGTAGGTCACGAGATAGTTTTTGACGATTTTGAGAAAAAAGGGGTGAGGGAGGAGGCCTAATTGTCCTCCAATTTTTTGGTTACTTGAAAAGGCAACTAGAACTTTTAATTTTTAACCAACGTTTTTATTAGTAAAAAATATATGTAACTTAAGAATTAACTTACGTAACGAACTTTTATATTCTTATATTTTTATTATGTATATGAGGGGGAATGACTCTTTAAGAATGACCTCTGAATCAGAAAGGCCGTAAAATAAATAGTTGAAATTACTAAAAATACTTTAGCGTAGAGAGCGAGGTATTTAGTAGGAGATGAACCACTCATATGCATAACAATCTCTGTTTGTCTTAAGTTTTAACGCTACTCCTTACTTTCAATTGAAAAAAGTTTTTCATATTTATTTTTTCATTGTTTTTTTTATAATAATGCTAGAAAATCCTGCGCCCCCTTCATTGAATTTCTCTTCCCCCATGACATATTCCTCCAAAGAAAGATCCTCCAACATAGCCCCCTCCCCTCAACCCCCCCCCAACCCAAAATAATCCCCCTGAAAAACGTCTGTACACTTCCCAATAACCATTACTGTATATAAACACTGGTCAAAGTTTGTAACTTGCAGCCCCTCCCCTGAGGACTGTGGGGGAGTAAGTCATCCCAAAGACATATTTATTATGGTTTTCGATTATTCTGAACAAACTGGCAAAATTTTGATCCGTTGACTTCGGGAAAAATGAGCATGCAAGGGGGCCTAGGTGCCCTCCAATTTTTTCGGTCACTTAAAAAGGGCACTAGAACTTTTCATCTCCGTTAGAATGAGCTCTCTTGCGACATTCTAGGACCACTCGGTCGATACGATGACCCCTGGAAAAAAAACAACAAATAAACACGCACCCGTGATCGGTCTTCTGGCAAAAAAATACGAAGTTCCACAATTTTGTAGATAGGAGCTTGAAACTTTTACAGTATGGTTCTTTGATATGCTGAATGCCACGGTGTGATTTTCGTTAAGATTCTATGACTTTTAGAGGGTGTTTCCCCCTATTTTCCAAAATAAGGCAAATTTTCTCAGGCTCGTAATTTTTGATGACAAAGACTAAATTTGATGAAACTTATATATTTAAAATCAGTATAAGAATCCAATTCTTTTGATGTATCTCTTAGTATCAAAATTCTGTTTTTTAGAGTTTTGTTTACTATTGATCCGAGTCGCTCCTTGCTACAGTTCGTTACCACGAACTGTTTGATATGTCAGCAAAAGCAAACAAAATAGGCGCCATTCGAAAAAGCATCAAACAGTTCTAGGTATAGAACTGTAAGTAAAGGACAATTCATGCCATTATATGCATTAAAAAAAAAAATCGGAATTTATCAGTGATTTTAAATAACGCTACATATACAAAGATTCAATCTTCAAGAATTTTGTCTTTTTGAGAAATGGGGTGGGGAAACTAGTCCCGAAGGGGAAACTTCAATGAAAACTATACCATTGAATTCAGCAAATCAGAAAGCTTTTATCTATAAAAATGAACATTTTTGCAATTTTTCTTGAGAAAAATGACCACAAATGGTTGCTTGTTTTTTCCGAATGGAAAAGAGATTTGAGGGTTCAGAACAAATTAGGTAATTCAAACGGAAAAAATCACTACTGTCCTTTTTTAAGTAGCGCAAAGATTGCACTAGTACAACGGGATGTTTTCTACTTTTTGTGGCACAAAACACCAATTGACCCCTAAAGGGGGAGAAAATGCTGTCACTGTAAACTTTGAGATAGCTCATTGTTTAAAATTATCAAGAAGTTGCATATTGAGTTTTCTAGTTTTAGAGCTAGTAATGCCGCGCCCTGGTGCATTCGTTCCTAAAAATTCCCGCAGTCCGTTGAAAGTAAACCGTTAATATAAACATGTATTTTGAAGCTTCAATTCACTAAGTTGATTCATTTGAGGCTTGATAAAATTCTGTACAGTGATGTGTGGGTGCGTTACACCCATTACTGAGAAAGCTCGGTGCCTATTTGTGTAGGGGCAGGGGGAGTCCATAAGCTCCTGGGTCGAGAAAACCCTCTTGCACAAAAATGGATCCCTTAAAATTGGGGCTTTGAAAATGTTTTTTTTTCAATTTGTTTAAACCATATCTAATTATCCCTGGGTCAAGGGGACCAACTAAAAAAAAATATTGGTTCGCCTAAAACTGGGGCCCTAGAAATGACCAATAAATGTTCTTTTTTTTCAACGACTTGAAACATAAAATGTAATTCCTGGGCCAAGTACACCCAAATGGACAAAAGTAGTATGTGGGAGGGGGCACGAGTTCCCTTCAAATTCTGACTCTAAGAAGGGGAAACACTTATGCGATTGCTCGGAACATTCAAGGATGATTGCATGGGTTAATGAAGTTCTACGCTTTGATTTGAGAGAAGGGTATTCATGGGCCTGGATACAGGTAAAAAACCCTACTGCCCCAGATAAGTTTAAAACCCGCATCCGAAAGTCTTAGGTTCTCGAGGAACCTAACATAACCAAAATTTAGTTTGGGGCAGGATCTAAAGCATGGATAAATGGGGGGGGGGCGATCTCCCCGCCGAGACGAATCTTTTAAGAATCCTTCCTAAATTACAATATTGAGTAGTATATGCGAGAAAAATCGATCGTTTTCTGAAATAAAAACAATGAGACATATCAACGCAATAAAACTGTTCAAAGACGATATGTTATAAACGCAAGAGTAAAACGTTTCTGTGCTGTTAGGCAGAGCCCAAGAGAGTGCAGACCCAATACAAGAAGGTTGGACGGTGACTATGCTGTGGCCTGTATAAGCATGCAAAGGTTGGTATCACTTATCACTGGTCCCTGGAGAAAGAGGATCAGATAAAGTGTGGGTAATACATATGTAGAAATGAAATAATTTTATTTCCATCACTGAACTTTAAAAAATCTAAGACTCCTTCACCAACGAAATAAATGTTTGCCTCCTTGCTAGCAGCCACAACACATTATATGAAGTACCATGTCAATGATGTCAATTTAACCCCCAACAATCTCATGTCTGCCTCATTTGGTGGCACTGAAATAGCTTTGAGTTGTGATGAAGATACCAGTTTGTCACCTTTTATGAGGGTCAAGGTTGTATCTTTCTTTATGGCGAATATTTTTGCATCCTACTGTGAAGAGATTTAAGAAGCATATGTCGCCTCATACCAATCAGGAGTAGGAAATTTCGCTTCTCAATTTTTCAATCAAGTCTCTGTCAATAGTTAAGAGAGTATAGATAGATAGATGAGTGTATTTCAAAAACCCGTGGGCCATATACACACAACATATAAATAAATAACAAACAAGCAAGGAAATTAACAACAGTACGAACACGCACAAAAAACAGAATTAAACGCAAAAAGTACCAAATCTAACTACAAAAGAAATTAATCATATAAAACTTTTTCTTCTTATTAAAGATTTTTCTATATATACTCCCACTCGAAATATTGTGGTTGGGTTACTATTTTGTAGAATACCCGGAAGCATCAAATTAATCCCATGCAAATAAATTTCCCGTAAATCCAAGAGCACCGGGCATTTCCGGAGAAAATGATCCAAGTCTTCATCATCATCTTTACAAAGAGGACAAAGATACCGCCTATCAGGACCAACTATCATTTTATTTTTGTCGAACGTTTTTTGCCTGTTCTGGATTGGAAGACAATTTGCCCTAAGCTGAATCCACCGACGTAGAATCATAGCCGGTAAATTAAGTTTAAAATAAACTTCCTCCCCAAAACTAGGTTTTGCCTGATTATAATGTTGTAGGGTTGTAGAATCAAGAACCAGCCCTTGCCAATGCTGAATTTCCTGACTCTCTAATATAAATCGTACCTGGCTTTCTAAATTTGCTGGTACATCGCGAGAGCAAAGACCATTATTCCATAAATAAGGCATTCCTACTTTTTCTAGTAATGATTTAATTTGGGATGGCCACGAGGTTTTTAAACCACATTTCAACATCTCTTCATATGCCACTCTTACTAGTCTATCTTCATTACTCTTAGTTAACTTCAACCAGAATCTAAGCATTAAAATATACCTACGTAGCTTTAAAGAAAACAGGCCCATATCACCTTTCAGAATCTGTGAATGAGTTGTCTGATGTAAACCAAACACTCTTTTATAATACTGGAGCTGAAGGGACTCCAGTTGCTGCACCGTTTCTCCACCCCATATCTCTGCTCCATATTCTATTACGGGTAAAATTTTTGTGTTAAATATTCTTTTATGCATTTTTAGGTTTTTGATCCCCATTATCGTCGGGTTTCTAAATATAGCTGACATGGCCACCCTACCTCTCTTAATTATTTCATCAACATGACTCCTTAGGCTTCCATTTTCCGATAAGATAAAGCCTAAATATTTTATTCTTTTACTTATAAATAGTTCCTTATTATTAAATTTAAACGTATATTTTTCATCGTCCCCAACCTTCCTTTTTTTAAAAATAACAACTTCGCTCTTTTCAGTATTCAGCCTTAACTTTTTTATATGCAAATATTCATCTATGAGATTCAAAAGAGTCTGTAGATCTTGCGGTTTATTAGCCACCAAAGCAATATCATCTGCAAATAATAAGAGAGATAGTTTTTGAGTCCCTAGGCTAACTTTCGGAGCCCATCTATTCTCTAGAAAATTAACAACATCATTAATAAAAATATTAAACAACTTAGGTGAAAGGGTGCTGCCCTGTTTTACTCCCCGCTTAATATCAAAAAGCTTCGAAAACCTATTACCAACTTGAATGATTCCACTCACACAAGTATACATGCTCACTATCAATCTAACAAATGAATGGGGAAGGCCAATATTTAGCATCTACCTATATATTTCATATCTACCTTGACTTGAGACCTGGCTATACTTATTTTTTCTCATACATGGAACCCTTTCAGGGCACTATAAGGCCAACTATCCTTTCTGGCGCACCTCAACGAGGTCCTTCGCGTCGTAATAT
Source organism: Artemia franciscana (assembly GCF_032884065.1). Lineage (NCBI taxonomy): Eukaryota > Metazoa > Arthropoda > Branchiopoda > Anostraca > Artemiidae > Artemia > Artemia franciscana. The sequence continues at coordinate 34,332,491 of NC_088865.1, forward strand.
TCTTTGGAAGATGCATTGCCTACTGCGAGGGCCAAGTATACTAGCACCATTTATCACCCCCTTTACCCATTTGTCATTTTTTCTTGACATCATATTCTGACCCTGATTCGGTTCTGCTCTAGTCTCATAGAGACAAATTTTGAACAAAAATCAAACTGGCTCCACAGTTTGTTGTCCACTGCATCAAAATGCACTGTTTATCTTCTACCAATCTTTTGCCGCATCTACTTTTCACCTTCATTGGGATAAGTTTTGCAGCCTCACACACAGCCTTTTGTCACAGCCAACTGACTAGTCTTTTCCTTATTCCTTGCCCATTTTTTTTTTGCTTTTGAGTACCTTTGCCAACAATACCGGTAACAACCCTAGATATAATCCCCTCATCCTCAAACGTTGTCATTTAAAAAAATGGGTGCGTTCTCGGACAATATATCTTTGAGAGAGGATTTTTCCATATCTTTCTGTCCCATCTCTATAGGCGCCTTCCACGTTGGTGTCCAAACGCTTAGATTATCCAATCATCTTATATTGCAAACTTATCTCACCGTGATGGTATCAAAGAGCAATCAAAAATATTACAACTCACCAAATGCAACAGGCAACGAGTGCGTAACCTTCCCTTTGACTGGGGTCACCTCTGATTGGCCAAAGGATATTGACGTTTAATGGCAATCTCGACTTCAATGAAGCTTCCCAACGCCTTGCGCAAGCGGTAAAGTGATCCAGTTTATCTCCCGTTACTTTACGTTGCGTCGATAGTAAACCCGGCCTTAATTCAATTATTTTAAGCAAAATTGTAGATAAGGGGGATGTTCCACTCTCTCATTTTGAAACTACCGCCCATACCAAATTCAGGCTCTAGATCCGTTCTTGTATGGTCCCTTCTGAACCTTAAACTCTAATCAGCTCAAATCTCAAATCTCAAATCCTTAATTTCTTGGACCAAGGGATTCCAATAAACAGGAAAAAATAGAAAAAAAAAACGCAGGCTCTCTTCCCAAAAGTACAGAAAAAATGCCAGATAACTTCTTTTCCTGGATGGCTTTATATATGCCCTTTAAAGCTCCTGGAACAAGGGATTCCTAATATACAAAATAAATTCAGGCTAAGGAAACAGCCCTCTCAGAAATGGGCCAATTTTTTATTGGCTTGAAGCTCATATCAGAAACTTGTTGGTCCAAAGGGACCCTAATTCACAAAACAAGCAATTATATTGGAAACTGAACTCAAAAAAATATAAAGTATTTTTTAAACAGACCGAAATTATAAACTACAAGTCCCAGGACTTGGTCAAATGTAGCCTAATGTACGAGAAAACTTTTTCTTCAAGTGAAGGGTACACATCCCAAAATGCGGCCCAAATAAGCTTAAATAATTGTTTCCGTGATTGGTGTGAAACTTGAAAGGATCATTGCTGGTATAAGGGAACGACAGATTCTATTAGAAGGGGAGGCTGCTAGGGGACCCAGAATGGGCCAAAGAACTTGTTGTATTTGATATTATATTTTAACGATGGCGCTTCGAAAGAATCTAGTAGGATCTGTTAGATGTTTTCTAGAGAATAATCTATGGATTCTTTTTTGTACCCTTCTGAATCACCCAAAATAGGAAAAGTAAGGTAAAGAAAATATGGTTCTATCCCCTTTCTACGGCTATAATGAGAGAAAGGTCGAGATGGCTAGGACACGTTCTGCGGATGAAGAATGACAGACTGCGGAAGATGGTTCTTTTCCGCCAACCACCTAGGGCCCAACGAAAAGCAGGTCGTCTCTGAATAGGGTGGAAAGAGATCCTAAGGAAGGATTTAAAGGAAATTTGAACTTCTTATGAGGGTGCATACAGCGAGGCTTTTGAGTAGATTACAGTGAAGATGAAGCATGTGTAGCTGTGTTGACCTCATGCGGCTTGGTGCTGCAATGAGTTACAGGTGCTGCAGTAAGTTACAGGTGCTGCAGTGAGTTACAGGTGCTGCAGCGAGTTACAGGTGCTGCAGCGCGTAGTAGTAGTTACAGGATGAAATCCCTGGGCTAATGGAAGCCTAATGTAGACAACAAAAAAAGGCAGCATAACTTTTATTCGAACGCAGATCTAAAGAACCACAGATAACTATTTCGCGGTTGACTTAAAAGTTACATGCAGACAGGGCCAAGAGATGGCTAATGAATACTTTTTTCTTCTTTTTTTAATAAGATGTATCGTTTTGCGACGTGGTAAAACAAGTGGAATGTTTATCCTTGCATCCAACATCATCTACCATCTTGCATATTATATCGCATGCATGCCCAGTTTTGACTAGTTTTTGAAATGTAATTTAAATTAGATTTACTCAAATGAAAGCCACAAAATCCTACATCGGTGAAAAAATAACGCAAGCTCATGCTGCAGTAATTTGTATATAATAACAATGACAAAAAGACAAAATGAAAACAAACGAAGAAGAAAAATGGAACTAATTTCACCTCTATCGATTAGTGACATCCAAAAAATGGATCTAAAATTTGTTTCTTCTCTGATAGACTTTAATTTTATAGAGAATTTATCCAAGGTCGGGTAGACATCAATGAAGACGAAGCATTTTTTTTTTTTTTGTATTCATATGCAAAATTTGTTTGCATTGATATGCAAAATTTTTTGCATTGACATGCATTGATATGTGACACTGAAACTAGTTCTACAAATTTTATTTTCTCCGATTGGCTTAAAATCACAGGGCATGCAGACGGGACAAAAAAAAACCCTAAATGAAGAGAAAAACTATTGAAAAAGATTGTTGCATTGATTCTTGATGCCCACGCAGATGACACCCAAATTTGTTTGTGTCTGTTCTGCTGGCGACTTACTTGGCACATATACTGGGCAAGATGAAACTAAAAAGAAAGAAAATATTTTGAAAAAAAAGCTGGGTCATATCGATTCAAAACACCCCAAGTGGGTCAAAAACTGTTTTTCTCCGATCGCCATTGAAATATCAAGATAAACAGACTGGACCAAGGGGATCTTAAATGTGTTGAGGACAACCATTTCGAAATTTTGGTTGTATTCAGCCTCTTGAAACGTAAACTCGTCACAAATATACATTGCTTTTCCTCTGCCTATGTCACTGTAAGCAACATTACATCCAACCAATGTATAAAGGTGCGTACTACGGTCACTCGAATTATTAGGAAACAGTTCAGCTATAACTCTTACGACTGGGTTTCGCCTGAGAATCACGGTTTGTTGCTCATTGTATTTGTTTGTCAGAGAATCTACATTTGTGCATATGATATTACTTTGACCATTGCTACTGATCTTTTTCTTCTTTTTCTTCTGCCTGAAAGAATTGCTTTCTCAAAATTTTCAAACCCTTTTTTGCCTCTTCTGATACACCAGTTACCGTTTCTAACTGTTGCTCTGTCGGCTTTGTCGGCACCTACTTCAGTCTATAGTATCTTGGTTTCTCTGAAAGTTCTGCTTCTGTTCGATCATGGCTGAAACTGAAGTTTTTGAACTGGCTTTGTATGTCAACATGTATTTTAGCCGAATAAACTGCCGTGATATAACATTTGACTGCTTCTTTAAACATTATTTTAATGGGACGCACCCGATCACTTGAGTGTTTGCCAACCCTGAACGAGAAGGTTGATTTAACTGTTTACTCAGACAGAAGTGTTTACAGACAGCCATGTACTATTTACGAAATTCAGGTCCTACTGATTTTGATCGCTCTTCGTTTTAAGAGATGGTTTGTCAAGTATCCCATCTGTAATAAATTTTTTTGTCTGCTTGCAAAGTTCATAAGTAAGTCCGCTTGTGATTCAGGAACTTCATTCTGAATACTCTCAAAAGTTTTGCGCTATAGTCGCATCCAGCTTCTCAAGTTCTCTACTAACGTGTTGTTTTACATCATGGCTCGAACACTTGGAAGCTATATCCCGCTCTAGTGCTTATTAGAGATTTCAGATTTAAATCCAATATATGTTATTAAATAAAAAAGAAAAAAATCAACTGAAAGTAAGGAGCAAAATTAAAACTCAGAATGAACAGAAATGATTCCGTATATGAAGGGGCTGCCTCCTCCTCCTCAAGACCTAACTCTTCACGCTAAAGTTTTTAGCACTTTTAAAAAAGCTTCCAAGTTCAATTAAACGGTTCTTGTGTTTCAGGACTGGTTCTTAAAAATTGGTACAATTATTCAAACTTTAGCGTAAAGAGCAAGGTATTGAGGAGGGGCACACCCCCTTCATACACGGAATAATTTCTGTTCTTTTTGCTTTTTAATGTTTCTCTTCACTTTCAGTTGAAAAGAAAACTTTTTTTTTATTTAATTTCTTAACGTTTCTCAAATAATCACGGTAAATCTGGTTCACCCTCCGTGAGCAATTCCCTCCCCTCTCGAAAACTCCACCCTGAACAGTTCCTTTCATTTAAAATGCACTCCCTCCCCCGTAAAGCTCCTTCCGAACAATTCCATCGTCGCTGGGACCCCCCTCCATAAAATTTCTTGCAGAAGATTCAGCCGGAAAAATCCTCCTTAGCTTACTTACATTTGAAAAGGGCTCTTAAATTCTAATCGTTTTTCCGATTTCTCCCTAAATCCCACCGTCCGCGGAAATTATTCCCCACAAATCTAAACACACTGAAAATTTCACCTGGATCATTTCCATATGCAAAACTGAGTAGACAAAGAGAAAGTGAGATAAATGAAAATTTTGTATAAGAATTCTGTCAAATCCCTCCACAGTAAAAATTTCCTCTGGAAAATCCACCCCCAGAAGTTTTCCTCAACTCGGAAAATTATCCCCAACGATACCCACCCCAAGCAGAAAATCCTCCACCTGAAAACGTCTGTATAATAAGCCGATTCTTCTGATATTTCTGTTGACCTCAGGATTCCGTTTTTTAGAGTTTCCGACTTGACGTTTATTAACATAATAAACAAAAATATGAACGATTACTGATATAAATCACTATGCTAGGGAAAAATTTGAATTTTGCTAATGCGTAACGACTATTCGGTTACCCAATAGTAACGTTCGGTTACTGTTCAGCCGCGTCCTTCCTTACTTACAGTTCGTTAATACGAACTGTTTGATCTATATCTATCTATATCTATATATATAAAAATAAGTTGTCTGTGGATGTGTGGGTCTGTCTGTCGGGTGACGTCATGTTTGTGTGTTGACTGACGTCATGAAGTTAGTTGTCGTCATTTTTGTTATGACGGGGACGTCATTAAAGATATTTAAGACATGTGTTCACGTAGAAATCTATTAATGTTTAACTGTAAAATGACTGATGAACTTACAATGGCAACAGCCGAGGAAGATGCTCAAAGAGTCTTTGCCAAAAAACTTGCTGCTGATAGAGAAAGTAAGAAAAGAAAGCGTGCCGAGGAATCAAAAGAACAGCAAGGAAACAGGCTTGAGGCTGATAGAGAAAGTAAGAAATGAAAGCGTGCCGAGGAATCAAAAGAACAGCAAGGAAACAGGCTTGAGGCTGATAGAGAAAGAAAGAACAGAAAGCGTGCCGAGGAACTACCAGAGCAACGCGAAACCAGACTTGCTGCTAAAAGAGAAAGTGAAAACAGAAGGCGTGCCGAGGAACTGCCAGAGCAACATGAAACCAGAATTGCTGCTAAAAGAGAAAGTGAAAAAAGGAGGCATGCCCAGGAACTACCAGAGCAACATGAAACCAGACTTGCTGCTAAAAGAGAAAGTGAAAAAAGAAGGCGTGTCGAGGAATCACAAGAACAGCAAGAAATCAGGCTTGCTGCTGATAGAGAAAGTAAGAAAAGAAAGCGTGCCGAGGAATCAAAGCAACCTGAAAGTTATCGCCTGGCATTCAGGTACAGCCCAGTCGATGATTATAGCTTGAGTAGATGTGTTCAAATCGGGACTATGTCTAAAATTTGTCCCTATTGCAAGGCCTTGAAATTCAATGGTGAAACAATGGGAATGTGTTGCGCCTCAGGTAAAGTTAAACTTCCTCTATTGGCTGCACCACCAGAGCCATTGAAGACTTTCCTTACTGGAATTACGTCAGAATCTAAGCGTTTTTTGTCACAAATCAGAAAATATAACTCATGTTTCCAAAAGACGTCGTTTGGAGCCCAAATCGAAAATCCAGATCAATTTATGTCTACTTTCAAAGTAAAAGGGAAAATTTATCATAGAGCAGGGTCCCTTCTACCATTCTCAGGCGAGAATCATAAATTTTTACAATTGTACTTCATCAGTGATAGAAATTCTGAATTGAATGCACGTTGCGAAATTTCTCCCAACGTTGAAAGGACAATCGTTTCCCAATTGCAACATCTTTTCCACGAAAATAATAATTTAGTGTGTCTGTTCAAAACAGCCATCGATTTGATGCCTACTGATACGCATAAAATTGTTATTTCCGCTGACAAAACGCCTCCTGGCCAACATGTGCGTAGATACAATGCTCCAACTATCGACGAAGTGGCAATCGTTATGGTCGGTGATCAGTTTTTACCTCGAGATATTATTCTTCCCGCTCTGAACAATACATTCATTTGCGAGATGCAGTTATAAATGACGGTAATACCACAAACGTTGGAAGATTAACAATTTTACCTTCGTCATATGCTGGCAGTCCCCGTCATATGCATGAATATGCTCAAGATGATATTGCGTATGTTCGTCTCTATGGTCGTCCAGATTTATTTATTACATTTACATGTATTCAATCTTGGGACGAGATACTGCAGCTTTTACTTCAAGGACAATCGGCGGTTCATAGACATGACATTACGACCCGTGTCTTCCGGTAAAAGTTGAAATCAGTGATAAACTACATAGTAAATTTTGAAGTGTTTGGGTCAGTGCGATGCTGGATGTACTCAGTGGAATGGCAAAAACGAGGTTTGTCACACGCACATATACTAATCTGGCTACATAAAGAAATTACTTCGAACGAAATTGATGATGTGATTTCAGCTGAAATACCTGATGAAAATGTCGATAAGGGGTTACATGATATTATTGTAAAAAATATGATACATGGACCTTGCGGTGCACTGAACGAATATTCACCATGCATGGCCAAAGGAAGGTGCACAAAGCAATATCCTCGACTTTTAGTATCCAACACAATTACTGGCAATGATGGTTACCCACAATATAGAAGAAGATCTACTGAAGATGGCGGTAAAACAGCAATAATAATGAAGCGTAACGGTACCACCATCGAAGTAGATAACCAGTGGGTTGTTCAATATTCCCCCTTATTATCAAAAACATTTAATGCACACATAAACGTTGAATACTGTAACTCCGTAAAGGCAATCAAATACATATGTAAATACGTCAACAAAGGCAGTGACATGGCAGTTTTTGGGTTGCAGCACGAAATCAAAGATATCGACGAAATCGTACAATATCAGGCTGGAAAATACATAAGCAGTAATGAAGCTGTTTGGCAAATTCTTTCATTCCCGATACATGAACGTAGTCCAGCTGTTGTTCACTTAGCGGTACATTTACAGAATGGTCAACGTGTTTGTTTCTCGGAAACCAACGTGCAACAAAGAGCCCTGAATCCACCGGATACAAAGTTAACCGGTTTCTTTTCGCTTTGCAAAAATGATTCTTCTGCAAAAAAAACTGCTGTATACTGAAGTGCCTTCGTATTACACGTGGAATACTAAAAATAAAGTATTTGAACGTCGAAAACAGGGTAAGTCAGTCGACGGCCAACCTACCATCTTCAAAGATACCACGATATGCAGACTCTACACCGTTCGCCCCAATCAACATGAATGCTTCTTTCTACGCCTGCTCTTGGTGAATGTACCCGGTCGGACATCCTTTGAGTATTTGAGAACTGTAAACGGTACTATACATGACACTTACCGTAGTGCATGCCAAGCTCTCAATTTATTGGAGAATGACCAACACTGAGATAACTGCATCAATGACGCGTGCGAAACGTCAACTCCAAGTCAAATTCGTGCATTGTTTCGCATCATTTTAACAACTTGCTCTCCATCAGCTCCTACAGAGTTATGGGAAAAATATAAGTCAAAAATGTCCGAAGATATACTCCATCGAAAACAGTCAGAGACGTCAGATATGACTTTTGATTTTACAGCAGAAATTTATAACTACACTTTAGTTATTATAGAAGATTTGTGCGTACGTATGGCAAACAAACCTCTTCAGGATTTGGGAATGCCTTCACCTAACCGTATTGCTGCTGTTTCGACATGTGTAGAATTGGATCGTGAACCAGGATACAGTACGAGTGATCTATTGTCGTATGTACAAAATTACATTTCCAAGTTAACGTCGGAACAAAAAGACATTTATGATACGATAATGCATTGTGTCGATAACAACGTTGGAGAAATTCTCTTTTTGGATGCGCCAGGAGGTACTGGTAAAACGTTTGTGATAAAACTGATTCTGGCATCAATTCGATCAAAAAATGATATAGCGTTGGCAATTGCGTCGTCCGGAATAGCCGAAACATTGCTGCCTGGTGGAAGAACTGCTCATTCCGCTTTGAAATTGCCTCTGAATTCGCATTCTACAGAAACTCCCACGTGCAATATTTCCAAATCATCTGGGATGGGTAAAGTATTGCAGCAATGCAAACTTATTATTTGGGATGAGTGCACAATGGCACACAAAAAATCGCTCGAGGCTCTGGATCAATGCTTGAAAGATTTGCGAGGGAAGTCGAAACCCTTTGGCAGCACATTAATATTGCTTGCGGGAGATTTCAGGCAAACATTACCTATAATACCTAGATCAACTCCTGCAGACGAAATGAATGCTTGTCTGAAAAATTTTAATTTATGGGCACACGTAAAAACATTAAAATTAACTACAAATATGCGTGTCCGATTGCAAAACGATGACTCTTGTCAAACATTTTCAGATCAATTGCTGGAAATTGGAAACGGAAAGCTCCCAGTAGACTCAATTTCTGGACGTATACAACTACCTGCTGATTTCTGTAATTTAGTGACGTCCAAAAATGAATTGATTGAAAAAGTATTTCCGAATATTCTAAACAATTATAAAAATAATAAATGGCTAAGTGAAAGAGCGATTCTTGCACCCAAAAATATAGACGTCCACGAAATCAACAATATTGTTTTGACCAAGATTCGAGACCAGGCAGTCCTTTACAAGTCAGTCGACACAGTTTTGGAACCAAATGAAGCGGTTAATTATCCATCTGAATTTTTAAATTCCGTGGATCTTTCAGGGTTTCCGCCACACGTGCTACAACTAAATATAGGCGTACCAATAATACTTTTAAGAAATATCAACCCACCAAAGCTTTGCAATGGAACACGACTTGCCGTAAAAAAAAACAATGGAAAACCTAATACAGGCCACAATCTTGACAGGGCCTTTTGAGGGTGAGGCTGTTCTTATTCCTCGCATTCCCATGATTCCAACGGATCTGCCTTTTCAATTTAAAAGATTGCAATTCCCAATTCGATTAGCATTTGCATTCACCATTAACAAAGCTCAAGGTCAATCATTAGAAAAATGTGGTATAGATCTTAATACTGATTGTTTTTCCCATGGACAATTGTACGTTGCATGTTCGAGGGTCGGTAAACCTGACAATTTATTTATATGCAGCGACAATTGGACAGCGAAGAATGTTGTATATTCGCAAGTTTTACGCAGTTAATTTGTATTGAATCTATCTATCTATCTATCTATATAAAAACGAGTTGTGTGTATGCATGTTTGTTTGTTTGTAAAAAGAGCGTTTGCATATGACGTCATTATTAGTACATAAGGCTTTGTAGATGCACAGACAATGGGAAAGCCAAGAATGTTGTATACTCGCAAGTTTTACGTAGTTTGAAACACATATATAAATCTATCTATATTTACAGGTGGGACACAGGGACACAACTACAATGGCGCGTAACTAATATGGCGCGTAACGACTTAGGCGCGGGGGGGGGCTTGGGGGGGCGCGAAGCGCCCACCAACTATGTGATGGGGTGGCGCGAAGCGCCACCCCAACAGCTAGTATATATATAAAAATAAGTTGTTTGTCTGTGTGTCTGTCTACTGACGTCATGTTTGTGTTTCGACTGACGTCATGTTTGTCAACTGACGTATCTATATATATTAAAAAAATAAGTTGTCTGTGTGTCTGTCGATTGACGTCATGTCATCATGTCATGTCGTCATGAAGTTAGTTGTCGTCATGTTTGTTATGACGATGACGTCATTAAAGGTATTTAAGAATTTCGTTCACGGAAAAATGTTTAATTGTAAAATGACTGAAGAACCTACAATGGCAACAGTCAAGGAAGCTGCTCAAAGAGTCTATGCCAAAAAACTTGCTGCTGATAGAGAAAGTAAGAAAAGAAAGCGTGCCGAGGAATCACAAGAACAGCAAGACAACAGGCTTGCGGCTGATAGAGAAAGTATGAACAGAAAGCGTGCCGAGGAACTACCAGAGCAACGCGAAACCAGACTTGCTGCTAAAAGAGAAAGTGAAAAAAGAAGGCTTGCCGAGGAATCACAAGAACAGCAAGAAAACAGGCTTGTGGCTGATAGAGAAAGTAAGAAAAGAAAGCGTGCCGAGGAAGCACAACAACAGCGTGAAATTAGGCTTGCGTCTCAAAGAGAAATCACCAAGAAAAGAAAGCGTGCCGAGGAAGCACAAGAGCAACCTGGATCAGTGCGATGCTGGATATACTCAGTGGAATGGCAAAAACGAGGATTGCCACGCGTACATATACTAATCTGGCTACATTATAAAATTACTTCTGACGAAATTGATGATGTGATTTCCGCTGAAATACCTGATGAAAATGTCGATAAGGGGTTCTATGATATTGTTGTAAAAAATATGATACATGAACCTTGCGGTGCACTGAACGAAAATTCACCATGCATGGCCAAAGGAAGGTGCACAAAGCAATATCCTCGACTTTTAGTACCCAACACAATTACTGGCAATGATGGTTACCCACAATATAGAAGAAGATCTACTGAAGATGGCGGTAAAACAGCAATAATAAAGAAGCGTAACGGTACCACCATCGAAGTAGATAACCAGTGGGTTATTCCATATTCCCCATTATTATCAAAAACATTTAATGCACACATAAACGTTGAATACTGTAACTCCGTAAAGGCAATCAAATACATATGTAAATACGTTAACAAAGGCAGTGACATGGCAGTTTTTGGCTTGCAGTCCGAAATCAAAGATATCGACGAAATCGTACAATATCAGGCTGGAAGATACATAACAGTAATGAAGCTGTTTGGCGGATTCTTTCATTTCCGATACATGAACGTAGTCCAGCTGTTGTTCACTTAGCGGTACATTTACAGAATGGTCAACGTGTTTATTTTTCGGAATCCAACGTGCAACAAAGAGCCCTGAATCCACCGGATACAAAGTTAACTGCTTTCTTTTCGCTATGCAAAAATGATTCTTTTGCAAAAAAAACTGCTGTATACTGAAGTGCCTTCGTATTACACGTAGAATACTAAAAATAAAGTATTTGAACGTCGAAAACAGGGTAAGTCAGTCGACGACCAACCTACCATCTTCAAAGATACCACGATAGGAAGACTCTACACCGTTCACCCCAATCAACATGAATGCTTCTTTCTACGCCTGCTTTTGGTGAATGTACCCGGTCCGACGTCCTTTGAGTATTTGAGAACTGTAAACGGTACTATACATGACACTTACCGTAGTGCATGCCAAGCTCCGAATTTATTGGAGAATGACCAACACTGGGATAACTGCATCAATGACGCGTGCAAAACGTCAACTCCAAGTCAAATTCGTGCATTGTTTGGAATCGTTCTAACAACTTGCTCTCCTTCAGCTCCTACAGAGTTATGGGGAAAATATAAATCGAAAATGTCCGAAGATATACACCATCGAAAACGGTTAGAGACGTCAGATATGACTTTTGATTTTACATCAGAAATTTATTACTACACTTTAGTTATTATAGAAGATTTGTGCATATGTATGGCAAACAAACCTCTTCAGAATTTGGGAATGCCTTCACCTAATTGTACCGCTGCTGTTTCGACATGTGTAGAATTGGATCGTGAACAAAGTTACAGTACGAGTGATCTATTGTCGTATGTACAAAATAACATTTCCAAGTTAACGTCGGAACAAAAAGATATTTATGATACGATAATGCATTGTGTCGATAACAACGTTGGAGAAATTTTCTTTCTGGATGCGCCAGGAGGTACTGGTAAAACGTTTGTGATAAAACAGATTCTGGCATTGCGGGAGATTTCAGGCAAACATTACCTATAATACCTAGATCAACCCCTGCAGACGAAATTAATGCTTGCCTGAAAAATTCTAATTTATTGGCACACGTAAAAACATTAAAATTAACTACAAATATGCGTGTCCGATTGCAAAAAGATGACTCTGGTCAAACATTTTCAGATCAATTGCTGGCAAAGCACCCAATAGACTCAATTTCAGGACGTATACAACTACGTGCTGAATTCTGTAATTTAGTGATGTCCAAAAATGAATTGATTGAAAAAGTATTTCCGAATATTCTAAACAATTATAAAATTGTTATAATAACAATTATAAAACAATTATAAAAATAGAGCGATTCTTGCACCCAAAAATATAGACGTCCACGAAATCAACAGTATTGTTTTAACCAAGATTCGAGACCAGGCAGTCCTTTACAAGTCAGTCGACACAGTTTTGGAACCAAATGAGGCGGTTAATTATCCATCTGAATTTTTAAATTCCGTGGATCTTTCAGGGTTTCCACCACAAGTGCTACAACTAAAAATAGGCGTACCAATAATACTGTTAAGAAATATCAACTCACCAAAGCTTTGCAATGGCACGAGACTCGCCGTAAATAAAAACAATGGAAAACGTAATAGAGGCGACAATCTTGACAGGGCCTTTTGAGGGTGAGGTTGTTCTTACTTGCATTCCCATGATTCCTACGGACCTGCCTTTTCAATTTAAAATATTGCAATTCTCAATTCGATTAGCATTTGCAGCCACCATCAACAAAGCTCAAGGTCAATCATTAGAAAAATGTGGTATAGATCTTAATACTGATTGTTTTTCCCATGGACAATTGTACGTTGCTTGTTCGAGGGTCGGTAGACCTGACAATCTATTTATATGCAGCGACAATTGGATAGCGAAGAATGTTGTATATTCGCAAGTTTTACACAGTTAATTTGTATTGTATCTATCTATCTATCTATCTATATAAAAACGAGTTGTGTGTATGCATGTTTGTTTGGTTTTACAAAGAGCGTTTGCATATGACGTCATTATAAGTACATAAGGCTTTGTATATGCACAGACAATGGGAAAGCCAAGAATGTTGTATTTTCGCAAGTTTTACGTAGTTCAAAACACATATATAAATCTATTTATATTCATAGGTGGTACACAGGGACACAACTACAATGGCGCGTAACTACTATGGCGCGTAACGACTTACGCGCGGGGGGGGGGCTTGGGGGGCGCGAAGTGCCCCCACCAACTAGGTGTTGGGGTGGCGCGAAACGCCACCCCAACAGCTAGTATATCTGTATTATGTTATATACATATGGTAAAGTTGTGATTACAACTTCACGAAATCAGATTTTGTTGAGGCTTCCTGGAGTTAACATCAGCAGGCTACATTTTAAACGACTAATCTAGAATTATTAGTCTAATTAACAGTAATTTTTCATCCATTCTTTTTTTAAATCCGTTAGTTTCAAACGAACAGAAAATCACTTGTGAAATCATTTATTCATTCGTTACTTCAAAATGTTGCTTCAAAAAACTCAACAGATTGCTTCAAAAATTTGCCATGTTCACTTTAAAATTTGTTTTTAATGTCTGAATGGAATAGAATCAAAAGGAGGACTTAAAAAATAGTTAAATTAAATTAAAACTCACAAATATAATATCTGTAAGTATTTTTTCTGTTGTTTTGATTATTACTGTGACTTTCTTTGCTTTGTCGATGTTTTCGCCAAAACGCAAATGATACTCTAGTCTTTTAAAGGGGTCGATAAGAGAGTGGGAGTCCCAACCGTTGTTTGTAGTACCTCTTATTTTAAAGCCTTGATTAGCCGTGTGATACTATTTTATTGTTGTTGATGTTATGGCAAATATAAAATAAAATGCTCGAAATGCCAATCATTTCAAGTAAAGTTCAAATCACAATCTGATCTTTATAGGTGCTCAAGGGAGCGGTAGTCCCACTCTTATTTATGGTAATATCTGTTTGTTTTAACTTTGTTTTTATTTTTGAATTTAGGTTTTTTTTTCATCTCTTCAATTCAAAGTAGTGTCTGTTATTTTTATGTTTGATGTGTTATTCAGTTTAATTTGTTATTCAGTTTAAAAAGGCACTAGAACTTTTAATTTCCATTAGAATGAGCCCTTTTCCGACATTCCAGGATCACAGGGTCGATACGATTACCCCTGGGAAAAAAAAAACAACAAATAAACACGCATTTGTAGTATGTATTATGGGAAAAATACAAAATTCCACATTTTTGTAGATGGGAGCTTGAAACTTCTACAGTTGTGTTCTCTGATACGCTGAATCTGATGATGTGATTTTCGTTGAGATTCTATGACTTTTAGAGGATGTTTTCCCCTATTTCCTAAAATGAGGCAAATTTTTTCAGGCTCGTAACTTTTGATGCGTAAGACTAAACTTGGTGAAACTTAGATATTTAAAATTAGTATTAAAATGTGATTCTTTTGATGTAACCATTGGTATCAAATTCCGTTAGTTAGAGTTTCGGTTACTATTGAGTCATTTATTCCTACAGTTCGTTACCACGAACTGTTTGACTTTAAATGGCTTTTTACTTTTGTTTGAGACATTAATGTTTGTAAAACATTAAAGAAAGAACAGTTCCATTTTAGAGCCAAAACTATTTGGACGTTTTTTTTTCTGAAGTAACGAAGTGATATAATTTACATTTGTCTTCCCTTTCTAGTAGTGTTGCAACAACTTTATTTTAAGAGGGGTCACATAATTTCAGAGAGAGGGGAGGGATAGTGTCTGTATGTAGATGAAATTCTAATAGTCGCCCTATAATAAAATGTTCGTTTTTTACTAGTTTGCAGCTACCGCTGCAACCATGATATCCATTTATTTATTTAAGAATTAACGACGCGTCTTGACTACTAAGGTCCCTGCGTCGGAGAAAAATAAAAAAATTGCCTGTGGCAGGAATCGAACCTGCGACCTTGCGAACTAAGTCCAATACATCTCCCGCTGTGCTACACAGGCTTCCATGATATCCATGTTAAATAGTTTTTCTGCATTTGAAGAGGGCTGATATCACCTGCCCAAACAACGCCAATGGCTAAGCCACGGTTGATTGCATTTTTACAATTCTAAATAGAGCAAGAACATAACATATTATATATCTAACTAAATTGCTAACCAAATAATAGCTAACCAAATTTTTTGTTGTTTTATAGACCCTGTTTGAGGTTTGTGTAGACAGTATTGAATCAGCAGTCAATGCTATCAAGGGTGGAGCTGATCGTTTAGAACTGTGCTCTGCTCTGTTAACGGGAGGACTTACTCCATCAACTTCGCTACTCAGAGAAGTTAAGAAAATTGCTGAGAATAAACCAGTTTTCGTGATGATACGCCTTCGCGATGGCGATTATTGCTATACAGATAAAGAAATTGAGGTAAGGACATGTATTTCTGGTATAAAAAGAGTCATAAGCGAACCCAGGGTAAAACACTTCTTCCGGCCATCGACCTTTTATGGTGTCCTCATATGAAAAAAATGTTTTAAAAAGGAAAAAAAATATTTCATTAATAGTCATTATTTCTTGCTTTAAAAAAAAAGAGCAGTTCATCCTCTTTTCTGAACTAAACACCACATTGAATAAACAATTATTATTTTCGGATTTCCCGGGTTGTTTCTGGTTTAACTGCATCCCAAGCTTCACCCAATGCCGGGATACATACAGTAGTTAAATACAAGAATTAGCTAACTTTTTCGTTCTTTTTTTTAATGGATATTGTTTGATGCTATGAACCAGCTTTTGATGGGGGGGGGGACGAAATGTAGAGGCTATAAAATAGGGACTTGATAACAAAATTTCTGCTTCACCACAATCAGAAAATTTCTAATTATTGGATTTTCGCATTCGCTTCCAATTTAAGTGCACCCTAGTCCCTCTTCCTCTTAATACCGGGATATTTAATACCGGCCTTAGACTTTATACAAAAGATTGCTAATTTTTTTTGTCTTATTTTTTGTACTCATTTTTCATCTAAAGTTGGATTGTGATTCTTATTTTGTGAGATCATAATGCTTAGACCGTAATTTGCCTTTCGTTTTTGATTTTGCCAATTTTATTAGATAATGAAGATGGAATTGATTGACCTGAAAAGTTGCGGAGCAGACGGTTTTGTCTTTGGACTATTAAAACAAGATGGCACAATTGATGCAAAGGGATGCTCAGAGCTCTTAAGGTAAGTAGATGTTAAAGAGCAAAAATACAGCCATTAAAAATGAATTCCTGGAATAATATATATGGGCATACATAAAGAATGTATCCCAGGATATCAGGAACGGCTGAGTGTGCTAAGCTTATATTTTCAGAGCTTGTTATAAAACAATTAAAGGGCAGCCAATCCCTCCCCACTTAACTCATTTAACGCCCCCTCCCCCCACTGATCGAAATTTTGATAAAAAAAAGATTCCGCTTAAAATAATCAAAAGGTCTGCTAATTATGCATCTGGGTGTGCTAAGGTCTCCCCATCCCCCAGGGCGAGGGTTGTAAATTATGTTACTTTCCCATTCTTTACAATTATGTGCATTCCGTTTTTATCAAAAGTTTGTATCTGCAATATTTCAGGATCAGCTAATTGTATTTGGTTGAAAATTTCAGTGGATATTGAACCAAATCAAAAGATACTATGCACATCCAGCTTATTAGAATGTTCTGTGCAATATATCAGGAACAGCTTAAAGTATTAAAGAGTAACTCTCAGAGAATGTTGACGGGAATTTTGAACTCCATCAAAAGATACTATATGCATCCTGGTTTATGTATAATACCTGAGGAACGGCTAATAGCATTTTTTTTTTTTTTGAAAGTTTAACGGAATATTAAGAGGGTGTTGAAACAAATCGAAAGTCATTAATTAGGGTTAATAGATTAGGACTGGTTGTTCTAATTCTTAAGTTGAGGACTTGAAAAACTGAAGAATTATATAAATCAAGATGATCAAGTCATTTTGATTGCTGTAGTTATTGATTTTATTTTTTATCAAAAATAAAGCGCTTTGAAAGTTAAAGCACTATGTTCAAAATACAAGTCCTTTTCAACTATCAACCCGTAAATTATTCGCTATATTCAGTTATCGGGAAAGTATTTTTTCCTTTATGTAAAAGTATTTTAATGATTTTATTTAATTTTTTATAAATAACTATTTTTTTTTGCTTGCAGCATGGCATTCCCTTTGCCCTGCACCTTCCATAAGGCATTTGATGTCGCCGATGTTGACATTCAAACTCTAGTTCAACTTGGATTCAAAAGAGTTCTAACAAGCGGAAAAAGGAAAAATATCACAAAAGGGATAACAGAAATTAAAACATTGATTGCTCAATCTGGAGGAAAGATAATTATTCTGCCTGGAGGCGGCATTACGAAAAATAATATTTGTACTATAGTTAAAGAAACAGGAGCCAAGGAGATCCATGGATCCTTCTCACTGGCAAAACATTCAGATATGCTAAATAAGTATGAGCTTTTTTCTTAACATCTTCGAAGGTGACGTAGTAATTTACCATTGAACTAATTTTTTTAGGGTGGGATAGCAATTGGTATTATCCCAACGGCAGGCAAATGTTTTTAAACATTCTCAAAAGGATGTGGATTATCATGCCTTAAAGTAATTTGAATCAAAATTAGAATCAAGGATCCGCTACATATTCTATACCTACTGTTTGTGTGGAAGATTTGAATACAATCCTAACTAACAATTCAGTTTTCTGTCGGGATTGGACGACGCCTCATAGTCCCAATCCTGATTCCAAACAAATTTTAGTACGCTACTATTGTACATTTTCAAAATGTTTGATTTGGAAGATTGTGCATGTGTAAGCAATCATTACTCCATCTCTCCATGCCACAACTACCTGTCATACAGCTAAACAGCTAAACTAAGCCATTGCGATCCCCTATCATTTCCTTAGTCTTTTACAACTCGGTAGTAAAATATTTTCCCACTAAGCATAACCGCCAAAGAGGTACTCCTTCGCAATATACCATGTAGTTTACTAAATATCAAAGCGACCACAATGTTTCTTGTGTATATAATTTAAAAATAAGAAAGATTCTCTCTTGGAGTTAAAGTGCAAAGTTGATGCTTAAAAAATAAGAAAAAAATATTTCCCAATCAATGCAGCATATATCGATAAAATCTAGTGCAAATAAACAGATAGAGGTATTTCCCTGTACTTCTAGGACTACAAAAAAAACCTGCGCTTCACTGAAGACACAAAGCCTCGGAAAAAGTTTTTACTTAATACATTAATAGAATATATTAAAGTGCTTATTAAATAAAGTGGTTTATTTGCAAGAGTTTTATGGATATTTTTGGCCTAGGTCACAAAGAAACAAGTCTTTAAAAAAGATTACTTGATGATACAAAAAAATAATATAGACTTAGAATCACTAGGCTTCTTCAAGCGGGGCAACATTCGGAAAGACACAAAGAAAACTTTGGCTAGAAAGTGAAAGAAATATAACATAAATCTTGAGCTTTGACATCACTTCCCCTGTCAATGCAGCACATATCGATAAAACTAGTGAAGATAAACCGATAGAAGGTTTTTCCGTGTGTTTTTGGGATTACACTGAAGACACAAAGCCTTGCAAAAGGAACATGAAGTCTTTACTTAATACATTAATAGAATATAAAAAAGTGCTTTATGTTTCTACTCTTAAAACCGTACACTGGCTTATGTTTTCAGTAAAGCGCTAGTTTTGTATAATCCCACAAACATTGGGAAATATCATTAGTTGGTTTATTTGGACGAGTTTTATAGGTGTTTTTAGCCTGGGTCACAAGAAATAATTCTTTAGAAAATACTTGATGATCCCCCCCAAAAAAACATAGATTTACAATCACTAGGCTTCTTCAAGCGGGGGAACATTCGGAAAGACACAAAGAAAACTTTGGCTAGAAAGTGTAAAGAAATATAACATAAATCTTGAGCTTTGAGATCACTTCCGCAGTACTTATGTATGCTCGATTGACCTATGAACTTGAAATTCTTATTTTCTTTAGTAACATACCCCCAGTTCTCAAACAGTTGCTACCGATAGAATTTGGTGGCCATTATAGTGGCTATCTCAAGTGTTGGCAGTCATTTGTACTATTTCTCTAAGCTGCTTAGAGTCTAAGAAAAAGTAAGCACAGTACCTCTTAAGAAAGAAAATTATTTAAAAAAACAAGTTTTTTTAACTGCAAGTAAGGAGCGAGATTAAAACTTAAAACAAACAGAAATAATTTCGTATATGAAGAGTTTGTCCCCTCCTCAACGCCTCGCTCTTTGCGCTAAAGTTTGACTTTTTTTCACAACTCTACTTTTTAAAACAATAAAAAACTTTAGCGTAAACAGCGAGGCGTTGAGGAGGGGATAACCCCTTTCAAATACGGAATAATTTCTCTTCGTTTTAAGTTTTAATGTCGCTCCTTACTTGCAGTTAAAAAAAAACTTGTTTTTTTATCTAATTTTTGAACGTTTTTTTAATTAATGCATGTTTTGATTTTGGCTCGCCGCACATGAATATTTAAAACAAAATTTGCTTATTAATTTTTTTTTGCTAAATGGCTTTCTCAGAGTTTGTATCGGACGATTTTGATAAAAAAGGGGTGGGGGAGGAGGTCTATTAGCACTCCAGTTTTTGGTTATTTAAAAAGGCAACTAGAACACTTTATTTTTTTAAAGAATGTTTTTATTAGTAATAAGTATATGTAACTTACGAATTAACTTACGTAACGAAATTCTATATTTGTATATTATTATTACGTATCTGAGGGGTTTGCCCCCTCGTCAATGCTTCGCTCTTTACACTAAAGCTTGAATTTTGTCCCAATTCTTTAAGAATGACCCCTGAATCACAAAGGCCGTAGAATAAATGAATGACCCGTGAATCACAAAGGCCGTAGAATAAATAGTTGAAATTACTAAAAATAGTTTAGCGTAAAGAGTGAGGTATTGTGCAGGAGACGAACCCCCTTATACACGTAATAATTTCTGTTCAATTTTGGTTCTAATGCTGCTCCTTACTTCCAGCTTAAAAAAATCTCATTCTCATTGTTTTTCTTAGTAATGCTAGAAAATCCTGTGCCCCCTTCTTGGAAATTTTCTTCCCTCATGATAAATTCCTCCTTGGATAGATCCTCCCAAGTAACCCCCGAACGCCCCCCTTAACGTGAAAAAGTCTCCCTGAAAACGTCTGTACACTTCCCAAAAAACCATTACTATTTGTAAACAATGGTTAAAGTTTGTAACTTGCAGCCCCTCCCCCGGGAACTGTGGGGATTAAGTCGTCACGAAAGAAATAATTATTAGATTTTTCGACTATGCTGAACAAAATGGCTATCTCAAAATTTTGGTCCGGTGACTTTGAGAGAAAAATAAGCGTAGGAGGGGGCCTAGGTGCCCTCCAATTTTTTGGTCACTTAAAAAGGACATTATAACTTTTAATTTCCGGTAGAAGAGCCCTCTTGCGACATTCTAGGACCACTGGGTCGATGCGATCACCCCTGCAAAAAAAAATTAGAAAAATCAAATGAACACGCATCCCTGATCTTATTTCTGGGAAAAAAATTCCACATTTTTGTGGATAGGAGCTTGAAACTTCTACAAGGTTTCAAGGTTTCTCTAATACGTTGAGTCTGATGGTGTGTTTTTCGTTAAGATTCTAAGACTTTCAGGGGGTGCTTCCCCCTATTTTCTAAAATAAGGCACATTTTCTCAGGCTCGTAACTTTTGATGGGTGAAATTAAACTTGATAATACTTTGCATACTTATTTAGAATCAGCATAAAAATACAATTTTTTATGTAACTATTGGTATCAAAAATCCATTTTTTAAGAGTTTCGGTTACTATTGAGCCGGGTCGCTCCTTACTACAGTTCGATACCACGAACTATTTGATTGATAAAGCGACTTCAAGACACAGTCAAGGGTCTCAAATTAGCTAAATAAGTTAAGTTTATTGTGGGTACCTGAACACTTACCTATTTTCGACAATGAGCAGTCAGATAAGGGAGCTAATTATGCTCCACGTATGATGAATAAACTGGAAGCTATTGCATATGATTGTTAACAAATTCAAGTTAAAAATTACTATTTTTGGCTTATCAGGATTGAAACGAAGGTTAAGTTTAAGGGATTTCTCTTGAAGTGTGATTTAAAACGTCATCTGAATAACAATCTAGAGGCAGATTAAATGAAGTAGAATCAGAGGTGTGATGCACTAATCTTGAACATCCAATACATAATTGTTGAAAAGATTAGGAGAAAAACCTGCTTCTTGACGTGAACGTTCAAAACAGGAATGAGTTTCCTATCTGGGATAGGGTGCATAGTTTCGTCTGGAGGTAGTTTCAGGCGAATGCATAGTCGCGAGTACATATCTCGAAGACACTGAATCACCGAGGAATTCAGTCCACATTTGGCCAGTTCGAGCAGTATATATCGGTGGATGAGGGATTCAAACGCATGTCTGATACCGTGACTAGCGAGAACTAGACACTCCCCTGAAAGTTTGGCATCAATTACTACATTGGCTACAACTGTGAAGGCATCAGCATAACCTATTCTCCGCTTGTACCCGAACCGGCTAGGTTGGGTGTAACATGTCTGTTTAAGGTCAGATCTGTAAGGAAGCTTGAAGACTTTGCAAAAGAAAATTGCAATCGTAATAGGTCGAAATAATAAAATTATCAGATCGGTTTTCCATTTTTGAGAATTGGGATAAAGTTTCCAATGCAAAATGAAGAGGGTATTATTCGCCGTGTTTAAAGCATCTGCACTGAAAGTAAAGAAGTGTTGGACTAATGCCTGGCCACTAAATTTCAGATGCAATGTACTGACGTGGTAAATACCATTGGATGGATCAGGCTTTAAATGCCTGATTATCAAGGTGCCGATCAAAAGCAGTAAATTCGGATTCATAGTAGGTATACTATTCCTCATCAGGAATGTTAGCCTCAGAGACAAAACGAGGGAGACCTACCTTAGCAAGAGATAATCCGCACTGAAATTTTCCAAATATTTATGTTTTCTTTTTAAATTGTTTTAGTCAGTATGAAAACCATAGCTCCAAAACAAGACAACTTTTACTGTCCTAGATTTATCTTTCTTTATCATTTTTGGTATCTTTCTTTATCATTATTTAATTCGACATATAACTATTGAATTATACTATTGAAAGTACTATATTAAAACTTTGATCTGATACCAGGTGGGGATCCGGGAGTACAAAGAACAATTGGGTGCTCTTTCGTCTGTTTATTCATTGAAAAGAGAACTGTATCTCAGAATTGACTATTTAATGAGTCAGCTCCCAATTTTCTACAAAGCTAAAATTATGAGGCCAAAAAAGTCACGGACGCGCACCCTTATCTTTTAAGTCTACACTATTGCATAGGCTATGATAAACAACTCGACTATTATTCTTAGAAATTAGAAATGCAATAAGAACTGCCGACTGTTTTCCATGCCAATTGTTAATTGGTACGAAATATTTCATTTTAACGATACTGATGCTGCGACATTGTGCCCAATTGCTAAGACAAAAGGAAATAATTAAGAAAAACAATGGCTCTAAACGATACTTTTCACTAAATTATGACCCAAACATTGCTTCAGAGTATTACTAGTTCGAAAGCTCAATGCACGTCTTAATTACAGCAAGAGCTTAGCTAAGAGCATATTTTTAAGTGTTTCTGAATCACTTTTAATAAATTTTTCATGATTTTATGTATTCTTGGCAGATTAATCACAACAATACGCTATTCGACGCTGCATTTCTGCAAAAATCTCTAAAACATTTGGCAAGATAAAAATGACAGTTATTAAGATTTTGGGTGAAAATTTTCTCTCTGTTATAAACGGGAATTAAATGTGAGCCAAGTTTTTAATATGCTATTAAACAGATTACGATTTGTAAGGTGCTATAGTAAAGAAAACTCTTAAAAAGAAATTTTGATATACAATTAATACATCAAAAGAATTTTATTTTTATGCTGATTCCAAATATAATAGACACATTAAGTTTAATTTTTACCCTTCAAAAGCTAAGAGCCCGAAAAAATTTACTTGTTTTCGAAAAAGAGGAGAATATCCCCAAAATGTCAAATATTCTTAATGAAAATCGCACCATCAGAGAATCCTACTGTAATTACAATTTTTAAGTAGTCACTCGGTTCAGCATTATTGATAGGTCCAATAACCATGGCTCTGGGAATAACATGACCCCCCACAGCTCCTGGGGAAAAGGCAGTAAGTTGTCCAATTTTCCCACTGTTTATATGCAGTATTTTTTATTACTAAATGTATTGAAGTTTTTTGGGGAGTGAGGATTTTCTGGGGAGGAATTTTCCACGGAAAGAACTTCCCGCGGGGAGGAAGAGGCCGGGGGGATTTCCCAGAGGAAAATTCAAACGGAAAGAGAGTGATTTCCGAGCGTGATTTGAAACATGGTCAGATATTAATTTTAAAAGAAAACAAGTTTTTCGACTATAAGCAAGGAGTAATACTGAAACTTAAAACAAACAAAAATTATTCCGTATATGAGGGAGGCTGCCTTTTTTTCATTCCACTTTTTTTAGCTAAAGTTTGCCTCTTTGTCCCAATTCTTTAAGAAAGACTCCTGAAACATAAGGACCGCTGAGTTTGAATGAGGATTTTTTTAAAGAATTTGAAAACTTTATAGTAAAGAACAGTGTTTTAGAAAGGGACAGCCCCTCCCATACACAGATGTTTATTTTAATTAGTTTATTGTTGACACAATTCTGTTTATTTTAAGTTTTGATGTTGCTTCTCACTCTTATTTAATCACTATTGATAAATAGCCATTATGTAGATCCACTAAATGCCTTCAGTACGCCTCTAAGGTAATAAGTCGGCTAATCTAGTATAATTTACAGGGCAGTGGATTTCAGCAGTGACTTTCGACAGGGTGGCTACTTTACCAGAACAGTGACAAGTCAAGAGCTATTGGGAGAAGCAAAACTGCTTGTACAGAAATCAATAAACCATTCTTTTTAAGATAGTTATTTATTTTAAATCAAAAGATTTTCATATTTTTTCATTTTAACGAGGTTAAAAACCGGTTAATAAAGAACGCAAAAGGTTAGATGGTGTGTTTGTTTAATAGGAAGTCTGCAGGATATTGTATTCATATCTATATATATAAAATAAGTTGTCTGTGTGTCGAGTGACGTCATGTCATCTGGTAGTCATGTCGTCATAAATGACGATGACGTAATTAGTGTGTCTGTGTGTCGAGTGACGTCATGTCATGAGGTCGTCATTATGACGATGACGTCATTAAAGGTATTTAAGACATTCGTTCACGGAAAAATGTTTAATTGTAAAATGAATGAAGAACCTACAATGTCAACAGCCGAGGAAGCTGCTCAAAGAGTCTATGCCAAAAAACTTGCTGCTGATAGAGAAAGTAAGAAAAGAAAGCGTGCCGAGGAATCACAAGACCAACGCGAAACCAGACTTGCTGCTAAAAGAGAAAGTGAAAAAAGAAGGAGTGCCGAGGAATCACAAGAACAGCAAGAAAACAGGCTTGCGGCTGATAGAGAAAGTAAGAAGAGAAAGCGTGCCGAGGAATCACAAGAGCAACGCGAAACAAGACTTGCTGCTAAAAGAGAAAGTTAAAAAGGAAGGCGTGCCGAGGAATCACAAGAACAGCAAGAAAACAGGCTTGCGGCTGAAAGAGAAAGTAAGAAAAGAAAGCATGCCGAGGAATTACAAGAGTAACCTGAAGTTATCGCCTGGCATTCAGGTACAACCCAGTCGATGAATATAGCTTGAGTAGATGTGTTCAAATCGGGACTATGTCTAAAATTTGTCCCTATTGCAAGGCCTTGAAATTCAATGGTGAAACAATGGGAATGTCTTGCGCCTCAGGAAAAGTTAAACTTCCTCTATTGGCTGCACCACCAGAGCCATTGAAGACTTTGCTTACTGGAACTACGTCACAATCTAAGCGTTTTTTATCACAGATCAGAAAATATAACTCATGTTTCTAAATGACGTCGTTTGGTGTCCAAATCGAAAATCCAGATCAATTTATGCCTACTTTCAAAGTAAAAGGGCAAATTTAACATAGAGCAGGGTCCCTTCTACCATTCTCAGGCGAGAATCATAAATTTTTACAATTGTACTTCATCAGTGATAGAAATCCTGAATTGAATGCACGTTGCGAAATTTCTCCCAACGTTGAAAGGACAATCGTTTCCCAATTGCAACATCTTTTCCACGAAAATAGTAATTTAGTGCGTCTGTTCAAAACAGCCATCGATTTGATGCCTACTTATACGCATAAAATTGTTATTTTCGCTGACAAAACACCTCCTGGCCAACGCGTGCGTAGATACAATGCTCCAATTATCGACGAAGTGGAAATCGTTACGGTCGGTGATCAGTTTTTACCTCGAGATATTATTCTTCATAAGCGAAACGCTCAGTTGGTAAGAAATGCTGAAACTCATCGATGCTACCATGCCCTACAATATCCAAAAATTGATTAATCCAGCCACTAACAAAGAAATGAATAAGAAATGCAGTGCAATGCATTATTATTCCTATAGACTAATGATTCGACAGGATGAAGACAATTATATTTTAAAATGCCGTCAATTGTTTCACCGATATGTCGTTGATATGTATGCAAAATTGAATCAGAACGTTTGCTATATATCCGTCTGAATCAGACCAAGCTCCGCTCTGAACAATACATTGATTTGCGAGATGCAGTTGTAAATGACGGCAATACCACAAACGTTGGAAGATTAACGATTTTACCTTCGTCATATGCTGGCAGTCCCCGTCATATGCATGAATATGCTCAAGATGCTATTGCGTATGGTCGTCCAGATTTATTTATCACATTTACATGTAATCATTCTTGGGACGAGATACAGCAGCTTTTACTTCAAGGACAATCGGCGGTTCATAGACATGACATTACGGCCCGTGTCTTCCGGCAAAAGTTGAAATCACTGATAAACTGCATAGTGAAACTTGAAGTGTTTGGGTCAGTGCTATGCTGGATGTACTCAGTGGAATGGCAAAAACGAGGTTTGCCACACGCACATATACTAATCTGGCTACATAATAAAATTACTTCTAACGAAATTGATGATGTGATTTCCGCTGAAATACCTGATGAAAATATCGATAATGGGTTATATGATATTGTTGTAAAAAATATGATACATGGACCTTGCGGTGCACTGAACGAAAATTCACCATGCATGGCCAAAGGAAGGTGCACAAAGCAATATCCTCGACTTTTAGTATCCAACACAATTACTGGCAATGATGGTTACCCACAATATAGAAGAAGATCTACTGAAGATGGCGGTAAAACAGCAATAATAAAGAAGCGTAACGGTACCACCATCGAAGTAGATAACCAGTGGGTTGTTCCATATTCCCCGTTATTATCAAAAACATTTAATGCACACATAAACGTTGAATACTGTAACTCCGTAAAGGCAATCAAATACATATTTAAATACGTCAACAAAGGCACTGACATGGCAGTTTTTGGCTTGCAGTCCGAAATAAAAGATATCGACGAAATCGTACAATATCAGGCTGGAAGATACATAAGCAGTAATGAAGCTGTTAGGCGAATTCTTTCATTTCCGATACATGAACGTAGTCCAGCTGTTGTTCACTTAGCGGTACATTTACAGAATGGTCGACGTGTTTATTTTTCGGAATCCAACGTGCAACCAAGAGCCCTGAATCCACCGGATACAAAGTTAACTGCTTTCTTTTTGCTATGCAAAAAACTGCTGCATACTGAAGTGCCTTCATATTAGACGTGGAATACTAACAATAAAGTATTTGAACATCGAAAACAGGGTAAGTCAGTCTACGGCCAACCTACCATCTTCAAAGATACCACGATAGGAAGACTCTACACCGTTCACCCCAATCGACATGAATGCTTGTTTCTACGCCTGCTTTTGGTGAATGTACCCGGTCCGACGTCCTCTGAGTATTTGACAACTGTAAACGGTACTATACATGACACTTACCGTAGTGCATGCCAAACTCTGAATTTATTGGAGAATGACCAATACTGGGATAACTGCATCAATGACGCATGCGAAACGTCAAATCCAAGTCAAATTCGTGCATTGTTTTTGGCATCATACTAACAACTTGCTCTCCATCAGCTCCTACAGAGTTATTGGAAAAATATAAATAAAAAATGTCCGAAGACATACTCGATTGAAAACGGTTAGAGACGTCAGATATGACTTTTGTTTTTACATCAGAAAATTATAACTACACTTTAGTTATTATAGAAGATTTGTGCGTATGTATGGCAAACAAACCTCTTCAGGATTTGGGAATGCCTTCACCTAATCGTACCGCTGCTGTTTCGACTTGTGTAGAATTGGATCGTGAACAAAGTTACAGTACGAGTGATCTATTGTCGTATGTACAAAATAACAGTTCCAAGTTAACGTCGGAACAAAAAGACATTTATGATACCGGTAATGCATTGTGTCGATAACAACGTTGGAGAAATTTTCTTTTTGGATGCGTCAGGAGGTGCTGGTAAAACGTTTGTGATCAAACTGATTCTGGCATCAATTCGATTAAAAAATGATTTAGCGTTGGCAATTGCGTCGTCCGGAATAGCCGCAACGTTGCTGCCTGGTGGAAGAACTGCTCATTCCGCTTTGAAATTGCCTCTGTCATTGCATTCTACAGAAACTCCCACGTGCAATATTTCCAAATCATGTTGGATTGGTAAAGTATTGCAGCAATGCAAACTTATTATTTGGGACGAGTGCACAATGGCACACAAAAAATCGCTCGAGGCTCTGGATCAATGTTTGAAAGATTTGTGAGGGAATTCAAAACCCTTTGGCAGCACATTAATATTGCTTGCGGGAGATTTCAGGCAAACATTACCTATAATACCTAGATCAACCCCTGCAGACGAAATGAATGCTTGCCTGAAAAATTCTAATTTATGGGTACACGTAATTAAAATTAACTACAAATATGCGTGTCCGATTGCAAAACGATGACTCTAATCAAACATTTTCAGATCAATTGCTGGCAATTGGAAACGGAAAGCTCCCAGTAGACTCAATTTCAGGACGTATACAACTACCTGCTGAATTCTGTAATTTAGTGACGTCCAGAAATGAATTGATTGAAAAAGTATTTCCGAATATTCTAAACAACTATAAATATAATAAATGGCTAAGTGAAAGAGCGATTCTTGCACCCAAAAATATAGACGTCCACGAAATCAACAATATTGTTTTGACCAAGATTCGAGACCAGGCAGTCCTTTACAAGTCAGTCGACACAGTTTTGGAACCAAATGAGGCGGTTAATCATCCATCTGATCTTTCACACGTGCTACAACTAAAAATAGGCGTACCGATAATACTGTTAAGAAGTATCAACCCACCAAAGCTTTGCAATTTCACGCGAATTGCCTTAAAAAAACAATGGAAAACTTAATAGAGGCCACAATCTTGACAGGGCCTTTTGAGGGTGAGGCTGTTTTTATTCCTCGCATTCCCATGATTCCAACGGATCTGCCTTTTCAATTTAAAAGATTGCAATTCCCAATTCGATTAGCATTTGCAATCACCATCAACAAAGCTCAAGGTCAATCATTAGGAAAATGTGGTATAGATCTTAATACTGAGTGTTTTTCCCATGGACAATGTAATCAACTAAAAAAATAAATCAATCTAGAAAAAAAATTCAGTCTTACTACCCAGGAAACTTCGATATTTCTTTTTTTTTTTTACTTAAACTATAGCTGTTCCTTTATGCCTCTGGTATATCTTAATGAAAGTCTCCTATTTAAAGAAAATAACAGGTATCTTTTGTAAAATTGCTAATGTTTTAGTTCGTTAAATATTTTGTGCCGACGTTTATGTTATAAAAAATATGAAAAAGTTGTTATAAGCTTTTTGTTTCAATTTCTTTGCTCTAGGATTGGCTTCCAAGCGTCCAATTCAGGTGCTAAAATTCTAACAGATTTCGGTGTGTTTTCTAATCATGAGTTTCTACTATTTTTTGTTTTCATTCCAGACTTTGAAGTAACTACTGAGACTTGTAATAATAGTCTTATAGAAAGCTCCTGAGTTCTTATTACAAGTCAATTATTTCTGCTAGCAATCCACACTTATGCAAATCTTATTCTATTATTGCTATTGGAATGCTATTCCAAAAAATAAACTACGATTGGAAAAGGTAACACTAACACAACCCTAAAAAAAAACACCAATATAGCAAGTTTTATTATTTTTCTCTATCAGGTTTTCCTTAATGTTCAAAGTTTTTTTAAATTGATTTTAACAGTATACGAAAGAAAGTAAAGTTAAAATCCGGATAAGAACACATAATATTTACTACTCTGGAAACTTTGACAATAACCGTATTTACATAAAATACACGATAGCTGCCACTAAGATAAGAGGTCTTGTCTATTGACCAATAGTTTGGCTCATATGTAATGGTGTGATGACGAAATCAAAGACAGCGTCGGCCATGTACGCTCCTCGCAAGTTGGCATTCTTCAAATCGCTCCCAGAAAAGTCACAGCGCTGAAATTAAAACAACAAAGGTGGTTTACAGATCCAATTATCAACAAAAAAGACTTCGGTCAAAATGCTAGTGACATTTTGTATTGTTTAAGAGCTGAGCATTGGAATCATAAGCCTAGAGCCAACAATCGATTCTAAGGAGTTTGCTTTTGCCAAACAGTGTAATCATTAAATATATTCTTGCATTCAATATTTTATTAGCCATAAACCGGAAAATCACCAAATGCTGGGCGAAACTTATAGCTTTGTGTTTTCCGGAGAAAGTAGGAAGTTAATAATCTAACAAAACCGCGTGAAAACTTCTTTTATGACACTAAATCAGAAAACTAGTTTTTGAATCGGCTGATTTGGCTGATGTTATTTTTCGGTAAAACTAATAAAAATTGAGTATAAGAAAGCAAATGCGATGAAAACTATTCTGGTTCACACTGTTCGTTGCAAAACACAGTAAAAGGTCTTTCTCAAAAATCGAAACAGAACAAAGCTAACAGACAAATGCTAATAACTCCTCTAATAAAATAAGGAGCTTTAAACAAATGAAGCACTATAGCCAGTTGGCATATTAACAGATCCTAAATTCGGTCAACTCAAATAAGTTTCAGGGAGTCCAGCATTGAAAATCGATTCCAAACTCGTTCAAAATGTATACGTTGAACGTTTGATGACAGAGAAAGTATCTAAACAGCAATATTCAAAGGTATTTTGGTCTTTGATGCATGTACATAATGATAATTTGGCAGGACCTAAGTAATTAAATAATTAAAATGTGGTTATAATTGAAGAGAACACCAAAACCGGGAAACCTAGCGCCAAAATGCTTATCCTAGGTACTACAACCACTAGTACCAGCTGTACCGAGGAATTTTAAGATGTATCCAATGAGATGCTTACCTAGAGTTATCCACTGACAGTGAATCTCGAGGAAAGTAAATTCTCCATGGCGTGATAAGAGTTTGCAGTCTGTAGACTACAACCTGATTGCAAAGCCTTATCACGCTAAAAGACTGCAAACCTAAATTATCAGTGTCAAACTACAGGCAATTTTAAGACTTCTTGCGCTAAACGTCAATTTAAAAGGACAAGACTGGGCATTTTTTTTAATAAACGAAAAAAAAACTACCGACAACTATTCATTTTGAATTCGTTTGCTCCCCTTTTAGCAATCATAGAAAAGATAAGAAGAATTTAGACAATTTTTCATTCAGGATCTATTTTTTGAGTCAAAATGGCTCCTCTAGATGAGGTGGGACCATGCTGACAGGGTTTTATACATTCAATTTCTGGTTGTGAATGATAAAAGTTCCTCACTGCCCGCCGTGCAAAAAGTGGGGTGGTAAAGTAGCAATGCTACTTGGCAGTTTACAAATTTATTGGCATATTTTGTCTAAAAATATCATTTTTACATGTTTTGCTAAAAAAAAAGCAGTCAAAACACAAGTTGTGCTCTGTCTTGCAAAAAGCGGGGTAGCACAGTGACAATGCTACTAGACGGTTTTCATGGCCTAGTAAAATTTTTTGGCATATTTTGTCTGAAAATATCATTTTTACAGATACAAATAATTTTTGCTCACAGAAAAGCAGTCAAAACACAAGTTGTGCTCTGTCGTGCAAAAAGCGGGATAGCACAGTGACAATAATACTTGACGGTTTCCATGGCCTAGTAAAATTTGTTGGCAGACTTGGTCTGAAAATATCATTTTTACATATAAAAATAATGTTTGCTCAAAGAAAAGCAGTCAAAACACAAGTTGTGCTCTGTCGTGCAAAAAGCGGGGTAGCACAGTGACAATGCTACTTGACGGTTTTCATGGCCTAGTAAAATTTGTTGGCAGATTTTGTCTGAAAATACCATTGCTTCTGCTATCCACAAATATTTGGGGATTTTCGCAGAAAATTATCTTCTCAAAAAAAAAAAATGATTCCCTGAAAATCCCCTTTCGTTCAGGGTTGCCACCCCTAGTGATTTATTAATATTTACAATCCACCCCTAGTAAATATCACTTAACTTGACATTATTTCTTCACTACTTTCCAAAGTTTTAGTCTCAATTATTTACTGTCCAATTTTTTTTTCTTATCTGGAAGTGACGCAACGAATGGGACAAAATGGGGATGTGTTCAGAAACAGCTCGAGGCGGCCGTAATCTAGATGGGGAGTAACATTTGAGGAAAATACTTGCTGTCCGAGGGTTTGTTATTGCATTTTTTTTTTTTTTTTTTGCAAAACGGAGGAACAACGAAACGCTGCTTCCTCAAGGGTTTCCAAACTAGCTTTTTTAAGCACAGAAAGTATGGCACCTTGCCTTCTTTGAAAATTATTCACAAGGCTCTTTTTTGGATTGATTCAATTTTTTCCGGTTCTTTGCGAGAGATACAAGGGTGCCAAACTGGACAAGCATTTTTGAGATGCCTGCGGATAAAAGACGAGTAAATCCTTAAAGAGTAGGAAGGGGGGGGGGACGCTAAATTCAATTAAGAGCTTAAGGAGGGTGACAGACACATTAGCTCTATGGATGCAGTCTTTAACGTTGAAAGCCCACTTTAAATTTGAAGAAATTGTGACGCCAAGTAGTTTAAATGAGGACTCAGAAATTTAAGGAGGGATAATATTAAGAAAACAGGGCGAGGATTTGAAGAAAGAAATCGGCATTATCATGGACTTGAGAGGGGTTTACTGTCTAAGTCCAAGACCCCATCTCCAATTTCATTGACGATACTCATAGGGTCGCTTATTAAATTTCTGAAGCAAGTTTCAGCAACCGTTAGGTCATCAACAAATTTCCATCGGTCAGGAAATTCCTTTGCGAGGCTATTAATCATGACTGAAAAAAGGAGAGGATCTAGGAGAGTACCTTGGGGTATTCCATTGTGGACAGGGAGAGGATCCGAATAAGGATTCTAGTATTTGGGAAGGGGGGACGCTAAATTCAATTAAGAGCTTAAGGAGGGTGATAGACACATTAGCTCTATGGATGCAGTCTTTAACGTGGAAAGCCCACTTTAAATTTGAAGAAATTGTGACGCCAAGTAGTTTAAATGAGGACTCAGAAATTTAAGGAGGGATAAGATTAAGAAAATAGGGCGAGGATTTGAAGAAAGAAATCGGCATTATCATGGACTTGAGAGGGGTTTACTGTCTAAGTCCAAGACCCCATCTCCAATTTCATTGATGATACTCATAGGGTCGCTTATTAAATTTCTGAAGCAAGTTTCAGCAACCGTTAGGTCATCAACAAATTTCCATCGGTCAGGAAATTCCTTCACGAGGCTATTAATCATGACTGAAAAAAGGAGAGGATCTAGGAGAGTACCTTGGGGTATTCCATTGTGGACAGGGAGAGGATCCGAATAAGGATTCTAGTATTTGACAACCTGCGATCTATTTGTTAAGAAGGAGGCAACCAATTCCACCAGTAAGGGATCAATATTGAAATCGTTGAAGTTTCTCATTTAAAATATTGATGTTAACAAGTTCAAATGCTTTTTGAAGGTCAATGGAAATTAAATTTAGGCAGAAATTAGGCTTTCCGAGGATTTTCCCGATGTGGTCAACAAGGAAAACATGGTCGTGGAAAGTAGAAGTGGATTTTAAGTTCCCGAATTGCCTCAGGTCAGTAAGAGGTAGAATTTTTCCCTTTAGTCAATCTACAAGGAATCCTTTATATAGCTTCGAGAAAATAGGAGTAAGAGCAATAGGACGAAAGCCTTCAAAACACGGGTTTTCCGTTTTTCTTTTTAAAAAGGGTTATGAAACCCTGTTTCCAAATTGTTGGAATTCACCCAGACTCGGTAATTTCGTTAAACAGGAAAGACAAGGGCATAGAGAGGAAGTCACCGAAGGCACTAATAAGAAGAAACGGGATATCCAAAGGACAAATCCTTGTTTTTCTTAGTTTTTTCAATTCTTCTTTCTATCTCAGATGGGGAAACAGTGGGAAAAGAAAGGGATAGGGCTCCTGTTGGTAATTGATTAGACAATGCTGGAAGGCTCTGGACAATGAAAGCGGGGAATTTATTTTGATTATTGGCAGTACCTTCAGGGGACTCGGGTAGATTGAAGTTAGGCTGCTCAAGCCTCCTGCTCAAGCCTCCTGCAACACAGCTTTTTAGCCTCGGAATAGAATTTTTTAGTTTATTAGTGAACAATTCTTCGACCTTATTTTTGTAGTACGATCGTGCCAATTTACGAATTTCTCTTTAAATTGATTTTCTTAGTTCATTTGCTTCATCCAGTTTACCATTTTTGAAAAGCTTCCATTTGTTTTAGCTAGCGTTTTTATAGTTTGGTTATTAAAGGGTTTATCACTGAAGCACCTTTTAAATCTTCTTTCAAACAAATTTGATATTTATCAATTAGCTTTTTGTGGAACAACGCCATTTTCTCATCAACCAATTTTTAACCTATAAATATCAGACCGCTCTTCAGTGTTCAGCCACATACCAATAGAAAGAACCCCAGAATTTTGAAGAGGACGATAAGTGCCATAAGTTGTTGAGAAAGAATGCTTAAAATTTGAGAAGGGGGATAAAAGAATCAAAAGATGATAACTCCCACCTAATGGGGACAAAGCTGAGGGAGGGCTGTAAAAATTATTAATATTAGTTAAAAGAACATCAAGATAGGTATTTCGCCGAGTCGTTGGTATTTTAACAATTTGTTTTAATTTATGTCAGGAGCAAAACGAATTGATTTTAAGATCATTGGCATCGCCAACTAAATAAAGGCCAGCATTGGTGTACTTAGAACTAACAAAATCAGAACTTGTCTGCAATTGCTGGATGAATTTACGTTTTGAATCAATATTCTGATTTGGGGAGTAATAGAAAATAGCTGTTGCAATAATATTAAATTGACGAGTGAGTACTTGTGGTCTAATACTTTGCCAGAGGATTTCATCATACTCGGATAAATTAGGAACTACAACGACCTTTGGGTAAGGTTACTGTTAGTAAAAAACAAAACATCGCCACCTTTTTTTCCGAGTGGGTAGTCTACAGGACGGAGTTTAATAAACTCTGAATAATTTGTCAGACGCAGGGACCCTGGGTCATGGGACTGTACTTAAGTAATAGCTATAATATCTATTAGATTTGATTCTGAAAGCACATCGATTTCGGTAAGTTTTTCAAAATTAAGACTTTCGGCAGTAGTAACTAAAATTTTAGGAAATACAAACCGATTGGGGAATCGCGAGAGGGAGACTTGATGAGTTTGAGAATTTCCTGGTAGGGGTTTTAGTTTAATATTATGATGCTTTGGAGAAGAAGGGTAAGAGAAGGATTTACCTTGGGGATTTGGAGGTGGGGGATGGGCAAGGATATGGACGAACCATGATGAGGAAGCTGCAACTTGTTTCCAGTTGACGAAAAGTGAGCACAACTGTGCTCAATGTGCTGGAGATGGAATTTCGTGGAGATAGAGTAAGAAGAAATCACTACGAATTTCAAAGGCTGCTGATGGGTTACGTGGAAGAATGTTACTAATGCTAAAAATCTTAATTTTGAAAAGCTCTCAGCTCCTAAAAAAACTAGTTTGTAAACCCTTGAGCGAAAGACGGTATTGTTGTACATTCGTTTTGCAAAATATGCAAGAACAAACCCTCGGACGACAAGTATTTTCCCCAAACATTACTCACCATATAGATTACCGCCGCCTCGAGCTGTTTCTGAGCCTATCCCAATATTGTCCCTCGTTCGCTGCATTACTTCCAGATATGAAAAAACTTTTGTCCCCTTCATCACAGAAAAATGAATGAAATATCCCGCTAGTTTCTCCGTTTTTTTTCTCTTTTTTTATTGGCTAATGGTGCTGCCCGGGTTGTTGCACTTATTTGCTTGTTTCCCCCCCCACTCTGTTAATTTTAGTTTCCCTTTTAATTTTTATATGTTTTGCATTTTGTTCTCTTTTTTGTGTTTATTCTCTTATTTTTGGTCCCCCCCCCTCCCCTTTTTGACCAGTTTTTATCATTTTAACTCTTTTATTGACTTTATGCAGTTAAATTATCGACACTTTTTTAGTGTCCCTTTTAAATTTTATATAAATTTATATCTTGTTCTTTTTTTGTATTTATTTGCTTATTTTGCCCCCCTTCCACTTATTTTAATGTCCCTTTTAATTCTTTTTGTATTTGTTTAAGTTTATTTTGACCAGTTTTTTATCTTTTTAACCTTTTAATTTACTTATTACAGTTTAATTATTGAATCACAAATGATTATTGATCATGATTTTTCTTTTTCGTTGTTGTTTCTGCATTTTTGCCAGTTTTAGTGTAATTATATGATTTGTCAACTCCAAAGTCCCAATTCTGCCCTTTGTGGGCTTGTGATAAGATCTAGTACCAGCTCTGGTGAATATTAGACACTATCTAAGAAATATATACTACGAGTATACATTTCTAAACTTTTAAATTGCAATGCAGACTGCTTATTTATAATCAATAGGTGCAAATTTATCCCGATCAGACATTGTTTAAAAAGGACTGTGTTCGGAAGGTTAAGTATTTCCACTCGACTTTCATTATAATAGAAGAATCATAACAAGCTGAAATTAAGCCAACTTTCTAGTTTTTTACACCAACAATTCATATCGTTTCCTATCTCTCTCCGACCTCAGAAACTCGGAATTTATTAAATTTACCGCCTGTTGCCTCTTGCAGGAGGGTTTAACCTTCCTGCTTTATAAAAAAAAACTTTAGGGGGATCACAGTTTTATGGGATCAGATATTGAAATTGTATTTTTGGGGATCTTTTCGGGGATCCAAAACTTTAGAGGGATAAAAAATGTATTTTGATGATGCCGAAAAAAGGTTTCGACAACAGAATTTTCCTTTTCTTTTATCTTTTAACATATAGTTCAGGGAAGTATTTTATAGTTCCTGGAAAAAAAAAACTAAGCGGATGGGGGAGGGGTTGAATCTCTACATCATTTCCTGGTCCTAACGGCCATAATGTAAAGCGTAACATATTCAAAGAAGCAAAAAAAAACTAAAAGGTAGCCAATGAAATACAACACAAGCTTTCACTCGTCACGAAGTAATTACAGCAAAGACTAGATCATTAATTATAAGTGCAATTACTAGTTCCATCATCTTACTTGGCTAGTCGTAACAGGGCTTCCACTCTCGAATCTCAAAATTCGGGGACAAGTTTAAAAAATTCGGGTAGTTTTCGGGGACAAGTCTTCAAGATTCGGGGAATTTCGGGGCAAGTTCAAAATGGAATTTTGTTACAAAATTCGGGAGCCAAAATTAGTTATAGCTTCGTTTTCAGGCTCAAGTAGGGCTTGGATCCGCGTACTAAATCAAGTTTTTAGCAGAGTAGGTTCTAGAGCTAGAGTATAGGATTGGAACCCATAGCTAAAAACGAGTTTTGCTGGCATTGCAGACAAAACCTCAGAACTATTTTTAAATAAATTGAAAAAAAATAGGCTGAATGACACTCTGGAACTTTTTTGTATTAGGTTCTATATTACCTTTGCTGCTTTATTCCCATAGCCCGAAAACGAGATTTTTATGTCATTTATTTTCAGAAAGACGCCGAAAATAAAGTAGCCTATAGAAAGGCAAGAATCTCATACAAAGCAATAATATGTGCAATGATTTCTTGAAATTAATGAATATTCTTCGGCAAGCAAACATGAACTTACACCAGAAATTTAATTTTAAAAAACACCTGAAAGCAAGGAACATAATTAAAAATTAAAACGGATAGAAACGATAACATAGTAAGAGGACTGTCCCCTTCTAAACGCCCAACTATTCATGCTGAAATGTTTTAGTACTTAAGCCTCTCATTTTCAATCGTTTTGGAAGTTGTTCTTACAGATTCGGACTTAATCTGAACTTAAGCGTAAAGAAAAAGGGGGCTATCCCCTTCATATATATAATATTTTCTGTTCATTTCAACGTTGCTCCTTGGGCGTACTTTAGGACGGAAAAAATCTTATTTTATTTCAAACAGTTTTTTAAAAATGCCAGGAAATCCAGCTCCATCTCCATAGAAAAATTGTTCCTCTCCCCGGAAAAATCGTCTAGACAATTCAATACCGTTAAAAATTTATCCCGGACAAAAACCATAAAGGTCTCCACGCGTAAGATTCGGTTTACAAAGATATACTTACAATAAATAAAAAGAATTTTGTTTAGGAATCCTGGCCAATCCGTTTCTTCTCTGATTGGTTGAAAATATATACAGGTTTTATTTTCTTGACTGGTGTTTCAAAAACATTTTCGGTCCGGCGGTTCTACCTAGCTTCAAACACTTAGGCCTGCTTAAATCCTAGAGTGGAAATCAGCTTTTTCAATTTCTTCTGCACCGAAAAGGCAGTATATTGGGATGGGAAAGCCAAAAGAATTTTTCGAATGATCTAACATGTATTTGCAACAAACCTTGTTTTTACTATACTGTGCAGGAAGAAATAAAGCCTTTAAGTTTCAATTATATTCAATTACAAAAAAAAATATGTTATTGAAAATTGCCACGAAGAGGCTCAATATCAGCTAAATCAAGCATACTACCTACGACCTATGGAGCCACAAACCAGAAATAAGCGTAGCTGCTTCTTCAGCAGTTGTAGAAGCCTTAACATTTGGCAGAAGCTTCGTCATTTCACGGTCAAGGACAAGAGAAGAGGGACTGAGAATGAACCTCTTCGTTCCCACTTTGGTCTGAAGACTACACGCAACCGATATTGTCACCAAACAGTTTCGTTTATCTGTTTTCAAAGCTTTGAGGGCACTGCACAAGCGTTCTGCTGTAACGTTAGAAAATGGTAGTGCACACATATAATTATTATTATTATTAATTTATGACCCGTCAAAAACGGAAAAGACGCAGTATATAAAAGAAAAAGAAAGAAAAGCACAAAAATTTAAATGCACTTCCACTACACATATTGTAAAATAGCACTAGTTCAGGGGTGGTTGGCTCTTAAAACATGGGTACTGAATTTTGAGATTCTTCTCTCTATGGACATGGAAGGGTTGGTGACCTTATATTTCCTGGAGATGTCACCATTGCTGTGCCACAAAGGGAGACGCAGGAGAAACTTAGCATATCTGTAAAATGCGCTGCAAATGGCTTTCTTTTCGGTAGCTGTGAATATTTTCCAGAAGGGAACCAGAGCAAGCAGATGGGGGGTAGTAAAAGCATTGTATAGTCGGGCAAGGAGAGGACGGTTGAAACGATACTTATTGGCAACAAGTAATCCGTAAGACGCTCGTAGACGGGAACAGAGGTGTTTTGTCCGTGCTGAGCGTGTTTCCTTCAATGTAGAAGAAATAGGAAGGCCAAGATACATAAGGGACTCTTAAGGGGGCTTAATCAGAGTTTTGCCAATTTTAACGGAGAGGTTAATAGAAAACTCATTTTTTGAACCATTGAAGAAAAGAAGTTCTGTTTTAGATTCGTTGAATGAAAGTCCGTTCTGCTTGTATGCCGCTGCAAGTGAGTCGTAATTTTGTTGAAATAAAGATATCGAACGAGAAACATGAAGAATGTCATCAGCAAAGTTCAGCAGCGAAAGATTAATCCCACAGAAAAAGCACGACGGCTTTATTACTTGCTCTGCTTCGATAATAGCGTTATTAAACAGTGATGGAGAATTTTTGCCACCTTGACGTACGCCTTTCTTGACACTCAGTGTTTTTTTTTAGAAGGAAAAATGCCGGACGGAGAGGGGATCAGCAGGACAGCCGAGAGCTTGTTGTACATACTGTAAACAGTGGAAAGGATGCAAGAGGAAACACCTCGCTGAAGGGCTTTGAGCAGGATATGGCCATGGATGCCAAAATCGAAGGCTCTACTAACATCAAGTGCTCCAAAGACGAGAAGATCACCGTTTTTATCTGCATCAATAAGAAGATTTACAAGAACGCTGTGAACATGTTCCCGTCCTGAGTGTTTTTTGAACCCGAACTGGTCGTCCGGAGTAGTGCATCGAAGTGCAATTTCATCAAAATAAGGGATTCAAATAGCTTAAAAAAAGTAGTTGAAACAGTGATCAGACGATATGAAACACACTGGTCAGCTGGTTTACCTTTTTTGAGAATAGGATGGACTAATCCAACACCAAAGCTGTCTGGAACGATGCCAGTAACGAAAATCATTCGAAATAGCAGAGAAAGGTGCTTTAGGAGAAGATTGCTGGCAAAGCTTAAATGATTACCAGATATACCATCGATGCCCTTAGATTTCTTTTTTTTTAGCTTATCAATTTGGGAATGCATCAAGGACGGAGTGACCAGGACACCAATATCCTTAACTGTAAACTGAAGCTCCTTATCGAGGGCCTGGCAAAAGGTGTTATCTAAGTAGGAATTAGGGGCTGAAAATTGGTCTCTGAAGTAGTCGCACCAATCTTTTTCTGGCATGCAGGGCGGGCCATTGGAAGATTTGTTCTTAGTTCAAAGATGCCATAAAGCAAGAGGCAAATTATCGACAATCTCGCTGGTACGGGCAATGTCGTTATTCTTATGCTGTGCGATGGCTTTGGAAAATTTACATTTCGTGTAAATACGAACAACGTTGACTACTCCGTAGCGTGGCTTCCCACAATCTGCCCATAATTGTAGCCAGAATTTTGCTGAATCACATGCGGCCAGGAGATTAGGATTATTCCGCCAGTTACGAACTTCCGTGCCGTGGCGAATTTCGCGGACCGAAACTGCAGTTTTCTCAGCTGTATGGATAGCATGCCTTATCTCAGAACAGTAGATGCTTAGTAGGATTTTTTTTGCTGAGTCTGCTGTCATGTTTGGACAACAGAGAAGTGCTTTAGGAATTCGGATCTTCGTCAGTATGTAGTCACATGAACTCTGGTACGAATCGATGTTAGCAGCTTCCCAGTTGAGGCTGAACAACCATTTAGGTGGGAAATTTGTGGGTGAAATTTGCGGCAAGGGCTTTATTTGAAAAGAAGTACATATAGGGATGTGGTCGGATATGGAGTAAAAAAAGGACCGTAGTATTAGAGGTGGGTTTGATCATAGAAGAACAATAGAAATAGTCCAACTGAGACACGGAGCCAGATTGATGGATGTACGTAAAATCACGATCATTTCCAACATAGGTGAGACTTGGACAAGCATGGAGCAAGATCTGAGATCTATTGTCTTCAGGGTCAGACAGTTCACAGTTAAAGTCACCAAACAGGAGACAACTTAGGCCTTCATCTTCATATTTTGGTACTAGCTTGGCAATAGATGTACGGTTGAGAGAGAACTTCCTCTCAGACATATAATTACAGTAATTAGTAAGAAAATAAACGACGAATATGACCACATTCGAAACTTCAACCACAAGGAAACTGTCAGACATAGCAACTAGATTACCAAGTAGCTCTTTACATATCATCAGGGCCAAACCACCTGAAGGCCTACCGCAAGTGGACTTAGCATGGTGGAAAAACAGATTATGAGAAGATGTGAACTCCAATAGTTGACGACTATCGCTTGACAAGAAGTGTTCCTGAAGACCCACCACGTCAAACCGCAAGCAAAGTTCAGACAGTAGGTAATGTTTCGGTAGAACTTTCCCATTGATGTTCCACGATACAATTTTTAAGGTTTCTTCAGGCATTGGAATTTTTTAGAAGAGACTGAGTGACAGGACATTTAAAAGTGTAACATGGGTGGTCGGAGGAATTGCAAAGAGCACACTTAAGTGCCTTGGTACAAGGATTATCTTTGGTTGTGGAGTGGCCAGCCTCACCACACCTGGAACATTTTCGGGTACCTGAGCACGCAGACGTAAAATGACCATATGACTTGCAAGAAAAGCATTGGGGTGGCAAGCGTTGAAATATACTAATGGGGAGTCTTCCGTACCCTATGATGTGTGGAAAGCGAACAGAAGACTCAAGGTCCTCTTTACACTCAGAAAGAAACTTAAACGAACGGGTGTTTTGGATTTGAGTTGCTTTCAAAAAGTTGGCAATCAGATCACATAGGCTATTTTAATTCAGATCTTCAGGAACATAACGGATAATACCGAAAAGAGAGGGGCATTGGAGTTTAGGCTCGACTTCAGGGTAATTCCTGGTTATGCGTGACATAATAGATTCGGCACCACTTTTACCCTTTGTGACTACTTTCTAGGCGTCTCTACTGGGACAAAGCTCGATTATATTCCCACTAGCTTCTCCACAAACATGCTCCAGATAAGCTTTACGGGAGTCATGCTTTTTAAGGTCTAAGGGGGACTTCTTGAGAATAACTGCATAGGAAGGCTTGGCCGGTGGAGTGACTAATTGATTCATGGATGTAGCAAGTTTCTCAGCTGTATGGGCTTTTTTCTCACTTTCAATAAAGTCCTTCAAATTATTGGATATTTCTGTCACTTTTTTAGGAACAATAGCACTCAATTCACCAGGCGTAGTTGGGACCTACGTAGGATTAAAAATTACGAATTTTGGCAATTTGATCCAGTTAGTCTCACATAACTGGATCGGTTTTGGCATATCTAACACATTATCGGCAATCTTTTGGCGAGCAACGTTGCAACTCGAAATATTTGAATAGTGCCAAAGTGTATCCTTGGCTTTTATAATCGTATCCTTGTCATAAAATCCCATTGCCTTTTCGCAAATTTCATCAGTCTTATTTGCTTGAGCGCTCGCAATAAATAATTTAGCAAAGCATTATGCACAAGTCTTTCTATCTCATTCGACATTATGCTAATTTAGAAGTCCAGACACACTCAATAGGAAAAAATAACTGTTTACTTTTTGCACACGACAAGAGCTCATTAATAATTTAGTACTATAGTCAATAATCTAGTAATCAGTACTAAAATCAGTAATCTAAAACCTTTCTTAGGTTTTCAAACATCGGCTTTCTACATGGGTATGTCTGCTTACAGATAAACTTCCAATAATCCTCCACGGATATCGTACATATGTCTAAACCCGCCAAAGAAACAGTGCTCTGTTCGCGCCATTCCCTGTCAATTAGTGCCTTGTTCCACGAAGGCAACCCACGACTTCTTAAAAAATTTGCTAAGCTAGGGGGGTTCAAGTTTTGAGCATTGACAGGATCAAGTAGAATGTCACATTCAAACGTAAAGCGTCTCTGTATCTGGATAATGGCCTCCTTGTAAAAGTCTCTTGCTGTTCTGTAGACCTTTCTCACCTCCAACTGTGAGATATCTGGACTAGACGAGACCAAGGATGCCAACTCCTCTTCTGCAGTATACCCAAGATAGACCTTCTGAACGTCAACATAATGGCTCTCGTATTTTACGTCAAGAGCCAAAAGATCAGTACAGCTTCTGACGTAGGTTCCATCCATATAGTTTATAGCCAAGGTTGCAATAAGCTTAAGTATTTCCGTCTTCAGCTTATAGAAAATTGGTGACTTCGACTGAAACAATACATTAAAGTCGCTCAAAAGGCGTAGAGCGTAGTCAAAAAACATCATTAGAACCTTCATAAAAGGATTTTTCAGAGCACTAAGGCCAAGTTCATTGCCGTGGGTGGGGTCATCAAAATTAGCACTAGTGAAATAGAGGGACAATGCGCTCCACTGTTCAAGAATTCTTCGCTCACATGCATGGAGGGACAGCCACCGGGTTTTTCCGGGGGCTAGAATTTTGTGATCTGGTGTAGCCGAGAAATCTTGAAATTCTTTAAGTACTGTAACTCGCTTAGCGCTCATAAAGAAATGACTATAAACGTGGCGATATAAGCCTTTCAGAGTTTTGGAAAACTTCTTGCAGGCATACGAAGCACAAAGATGAATGGAGTGGCAGCTACACTTGACAACTACCACCCACAGATAATTGTCACTGATCAGCTTTGCTACCGCATTATAACATCCCATCATTGAGTTTGTTGTGTCGGCACGGAAACCAGTCCAATTTCGCAGAGGCACTTGAT
Source organism: Artemia franciscana (assembly GCF_032884065.1). NCBI lineage: Eukaryota > Metazoa > Arthropoda > Branchiopoda > Anostraca > Artemiidae > Artemia > Artemia franciscana. The sequence goes on from NC_088865.1 coordinate 34,376,236, forward strand.
TTTCTATTATTTTCAATGGGCACTGGTTTGATTGGTGTTTCTCTGAGCACCTCAAACAGACTGACTGACTCTTTAGCTCTGCATTCTTTTTGAGTGTGTTCATATTCCTGGGACTTATAACACTGAATGACTCTGCAATAGTACTGATATACAATATACCTCCCTCTTTCTTCCAAAGCAACAAACATTTGGTGCTTGCGTATATATTGTTGCACTTTGTCCTTTAGGGAGGATTCCAAATAGAGGTTGAGAGTAGGGGGGATGGAAATTTTGGGTGGGACCAGGTAGACCCTGGTTAGGTAACTGAAGCATTCAGCTGCAATCGCAATTGTCTAAAGTGTAAGTATGGTAAAATAATCAAGGAAATACGAAGAATCACCAATACTCACGAGATAATTGTAACTTGAAGCAGAAGATATTATATCCAACCGGTTAATTTTGAACTTTCCAATGCTTAGAAGATTGGAGTTTCCAAACTATTGAAGCTCAATTCCGTTTTAAATTTTTCATTATCATACGTTCGCCAGTGTACCATAGTATAAAGGTACAAAACAATATTAAAATTGTGGAACCAACAGTGAGCCTTCCACTAACTCTATTTCGGGTACATCATGGGAGATAAAAGATTTTCGGGGAGCTTTCGGGGATTCGGGGAACGACATTTTTTTTCGGGGATTTTTCTCGATTTTCGGGGAAATCCCCGAAAATTCGGGGACAATGGAAGCACTGAGTCGTAACTATTCTCCATTTTCTCTGCAGAACACTAATTGAGCAGCTTAGCAAAGAGGGAAATTTGACCTTCCCTTTCATCCAATTAGACGCTCGAAAGAAAAAACAAGCAAAGAACTGGTTACATTTTCATTTAATCAAACAAAAACGCTTTTGCAAAACAAACTCCCTGCCCTAATTTCAAGAGACGTATCCTCAGTAATATTTAAGTTGTAGCAAAACCTTTTTTCACGTGAAAATTGATTTAAAATAAGAAAGATAACTTCAGATTGTCATTTATTTATGTATTTTTTTTTGTTTTGTTTTTGGTTTTCTTTGGTCACGCAAGGTAGTGTATTGTTTATGTTTTTTTTTTTCGGTATATGGTTTCATTCTCCATATTTTCTTATTCTCCATATTGTCTCTTTATTTTCTTTGAATTTAGCACAGCCTCGTAAGCTTCGCTTATGTTGTGCTATTGATTAAGAAATGTTTGTTTCTATTAAAATTGTTCTACTACAACTACTATAGTTTTTTTTTAATAGGTTTTAAGACGACACTGATTAGATAACAATGAAAAAGAAAAACGAAGTAAAATCAACACAAGATTTGGAGCCAATTTACAAATAATTCCTAAAAAACTAATATTTTTACTAAGACATCTTTTTCGCCGTCCTTAGCACCGGAAAAGCACTATAACCGAAAGAGCTGTGTGACCGAAAACAAAACACATGAACATCCGGAAAACAACCAAGCAAACAAAGGCAAAAGGGTGAGCCCCGTATGCTATTACAATCCCCTCACACATACATATATGTATGCAGAAAGTTATTCGGACACTGGCCCAATTTCGACAAGAACCCACAAAGAGGAAAGTCAAATGCAAGACAGAAGACAATATGGGAAAAGCCCCAGTAATTTTTATATTTATAAAAGCAGACTAAAAAGCAGATAATAATACTGTTCTCGAGAATCTATGATTATAAGTGAAAACCATGAATATAAGTGAAAACGAGGGACAGAAAACGGATCAGATTTTACATAACAACTCGCTGCCCTCATCTCACTGCCTTTTTTTCATTTACGCATTTATAACTAAGATCAATTCGATATCTTGGTTATGTGAGGCCCAATCCGTTTTCCACCCCTCGTTTTCACTTATATTGATAGATTCTCCAGAAAAAAATGAACTCTTTAGTCTATTTTGAAAACGACTTTTTAATTTAATTGTTTTTATTTCCATTTTATACCTAGTCGTAATGTAATTGGTTATGAACTGGTGAATGTTTGGTTCGAGCCCAAATATCTTGATCTTGACATTGAAAATGTCCAGGGATCTGACCATTTCCCATTCTGCCTGGGCATTACAATCGATACTAACACTTTATTGCGCCGTCCATTAATCAATGATTGACAAGCGTTGACAAAATGGTCAAGGTAATGCTACCATTTAACCTACAGAACTATATGCATATTTGGCAAGAAATCAAATTATTGGCAGTAGTTCTTGAATCTTGGCAGCATGTCTTGTTGCAGAGATGTTGACAATAACTCTAGCTCAGTGGCATGACTTAGCCACATGACACAGTAAGCTTAGCCAGAGTCGACCCAACTCTAAATGGGTACCTGAAGAAATCTGTGGAAGATAAACAGGAAGGGTGTGCGAACACAGGATGGTTTGCCCCCCCCCCCCATTGCACTTCCTGGCTGAAGGACCAAGAAACGGAGATCAGCACCGCAGGTAGGGACTGTTAAGTCTAATGCCGCATCCTTTACCTTTTACCTTATATAGCAGAAAAAATTAAGCAGTTACAGCAAAAGCTTGGAACTCTAGCGACTTAATTAGTAGTCACATTTCACTTATAATTTTTATCCTTTTTACTACCGTTACACTTTTTTTTTTTTCTTATTACAGGGAAACAATGTTCAGTCTCACCTCTAAATTGGCACCAGCAAAATCAGTGCCCCGTAAATAACAATTTTGAAGGTTGGCATCTTTCAATATACTAACTCGCAAATTAGCACCATCCAAATTGGCTTCTTCTAAATTAGCTCCCCGCAGATTAACGCCTACAAAGGAACTAGACTTTAAACTAAGCTGGAACAACGCAATTTAACTGTGACTTTATAATTCAACAATACGATTTAACAAGACTTAAGGCTAATTCAGCATAAGCAGTAGAAAAGGTGACATCGTTGGGATATTTATTGGGATTATTTATGGGGATATTAAGGGTATACGAAGGAAGAAATTTGTTACGAGAAACAATCCAATCTGATTTAGCTTTGAACTGAAAATATTAGATTAAAATATGTCAGCTACAAAAATCAAAACATACACCCATTACGGAGGTTTTCAGACTTTTTGTGTTTGAAGTGCATGTTTTCATATTAATTGCATTAAACTGAATATAGAAATCCAATTTAAACTAAATTTTGACAAGGAATACATTAAATATTATGCACAGGCCGAGTTTAATAAAAAAAAAAAGGTCCATCTACACTAAGCACAATCAACATGTGAAAGCATGGTTTATGTATCCTAAAAAAATGTAATTTACAAACCCACAAAGTCCCTTCGTACAAGGTTGAGAATAAATTGTATTTGTATTACACCACTTAGAGATTTTCAAAATACTCTCCATTAGCACATATACATGTTTCCCCTCTCTGACTACTACTACTAAAAATTCACCGCATCGCCAAGCCACCTGACTCCAACACAACTAACCACGCTCCTCCTCCGTCCCAATCCATTCAAAGCCACCCTCACCCTCCCAGGAAGTTCCCAGGAAGTTTCCCTTAAATTTTTCTTTATGATACCCTCCCACCACAACTACGGAGGTCCTGCTTTCCTTTCAGCCCTTGAAGGTTGGCCGAAAAGGAAAATCTTGGACAATCTGTCATCCTTCATCCGCAGAACGTTCCCAAGCCATATCAGCCTTTCTCTCACTATAGCCATAGAAAGCGTGATTGAACCGCACTTTTCGTACAGCCTACTGTTTGAAATACGGTCAGTCAACCGGGTACCAGAACAATCCGTGGGCAATTTCTCTGGAAAATATCTAGCAAATCTTCTTCCGCTTTTCGGAGCACCCATGCTTCAGAACCATATTTGAACACCGTCATCACCGTAGCTTCCAATATTCTAATCTTTGTTTGAAGACTTATCTTCCAATTCTTCTAAAAAATTTTCAACTGTGAAAAAAAAACTTGAGCCTTAGCTATTCTATTTTTAACTTCTTTGCTGCTCCTACCGTCTTTACTATTAATACTACCAAGGTAAGGGAAGCTATCCACCAGATAAATCTTTTCGTTACCCAACGTAACTTTTTCTTCTTCACTTGTTCCCAGAGGCGCCATTTGGGCCAAATCTTGGGGTGGGCATGAACTCCATCTGGGCCCCCCCGATTCACTTTGTGTCGCGTAAGAAAAATCCGGGTTTTGGCAGCACATTGATCGAATATTCTAAGTAAAAATGCATTTTCAGCACCCGTGTGTTGCTTGAAAATGTACTGTAACCAAATGTGGAACTCAGCCACAATGACCTCTAAGATTAATTATAAAAACGAAAAATACAATCAACGAGGTTAAGTGATTAAACTGAAAGTGGAAAATTCAACCAGACTACAGGCTGGCATTCCTCAGCGAGAAACTTTCTTATTTAAGTAAACAATACGTTGGTGAAAGTAACCTTCATTGTTATTCTGAGGGTTGTAACCAAAATCTCAGTGTCCCTTCAGCAGAAATCTTCCAGATAAAATATATTTACAAAAAGGAAAAACATAACAAGAAAAAAAATACAACAACATTCAAGGTAACAAGGGGAACCGCCGAGCTTTCATCTTTGCAAAATCGTCAACAAGCTGGTTGTAGTCCAATATTTTTACTAAATCCTTCTCTGCAAATATCAAAAAAAGGCGACTGAGACGATCATCTCCTGTTGTAGACCGCAGGTAGTTTTTCACTATTTCTAGGCTAGAAAACAAACGCTCATTGCTCGCTGTTGTCTCAGGAAGTGTGGCAGCAATACGAAGTACTTTAATTACTTCTGAGTAAGCCACTGGTAATGCCTGAAGATGGTCGACAATGTCTAGGAAGTTTTCCGGCTTTTTCTCCTCATTGAGCAAGAAACGCTTGGCAATACCAGCTTGAGATTCGAGAAGAATGCTGTCGATATCCAGCTCGCCGTAAAGAGAAGAGAAAAGCTTGAGCAGCTCTGTGTCCATAAACTTGGTTGAGCTTGGATCCAAGGCTTCGAGCGTACTCAGCACTGGCAAGTTATCTGTGAACCTTCTGTTAAATTCGGCTAGTAGACGGTCAAAAATTTTGAAGTATTCTTGCTTCATTTCATCCCCCAAAGTAGTAGTCCGATTTCCAGATTCGATGAAATTCTTTCCTAGCGTCAAAGTTGTCACACACTGTTTCTGATGCTTGGTGATCTTTTGAATTCTTCAAGGTCGTCCTTTCTGACCAACAGAGGAGGGTCTAGTCGCGGGTCCATTCACAGCAGGTACTTCAATTTCGAGTTCTGTTGCAAACTCTTTAGCCTTCTTGAAAAGCGATACAAATGAAGCATCTGAACGCAAGTCGGTAAGTTTGCTTCTTGTGGCCTGAATCAGGGTGCACGATCGAGAAATAACCAAGTCGACGGCGACGGCATGGAGTTGCTGAAACAGCGATTTCGTCATTCGCGTAATTGCTTCTATGTAGTGCAATTGGAAGATAACAAGGAACTATTCCATCAAGGAATGATAGGCCAGGAACTGACCTATTTTAGTCTATCAACTTAGAGGAATTACTGCAAATATTCAGAATTTATAATATTAATATAATCATCTAGGAAACGGGTATTTGACAGAACTTGAGAATTAGATTATGTATCTAACCTGCTTTCAAAGTTTACAATGGTTAATAGCAAATAGTGGTATTATTTTGGCCGGCAAAGGACCCTTTTTGGTGGAATCTTGGGCCCCCTGGAAAATCTGGAGTGGGCATTTGCCCACCCCTGCCCCCACCCCAAATGGCGCCTCTGCCTATTCCTAGCCTTAGCGACTTAATCTTCTTAACATCAATTTTCAAACCTAGCACCCTGAACTCGCAAAACCTCTAAAAGTTCATCATTTTGCTCACACTTTCATCTAGGATGCTTAAATTATCGGCATAATCCATAAGTCCAGGAACGTTTTTCGTCCCATTTGATTCCGCGTTCTCCTATTGCCTTTCCACTCTCTGAAGTTACTTAAAAAATGTCTCAATACAAGCTTCTTTTGGTTACCACTTAGTATACTATTTTATACTGAAATTACCTCTTCATCTTATGAAAACCCCCTACCTATGAGGTTTTTTCTTGGTCTCACGGGCACAAAGAAATCACATGGGGACAGATCAGATGATTAGGAGGAGGGGTAAAATTCACACTCTTTTCTTCTTCAAAGATATCGTATTCTGGTAGCCGTGTGCGCAGATAGATTGTCAAGATTTAGCAAAAGATGCCCGCTTTTGGACTTCGAATACTATGATCTTATTGTGGCAAGAACTTTAGGAAGAAAATAATTCATGTACTATCCAAATTGACTGTATGACGTGTTTTCAAGGTCACAGAAGTGAGAACTACCCTGAGTTGTTTTCTCCCCTGGAAAGCATCCCACAGGGGACAGTCTTTTCTTCAGGATTTCGGTCATAGTGGAAGACCCACGTTTCATCATCTGCAACAATTTTGTGGGTCTTTTCAGACTTCCCTCCATTGAATGTTTCTTGCATAAGGAGAAAGATCGATCCAATCTATCTGCATATTCGTATTTCTGTCAGAGAATATTGCCTCTGGCGGGCAGATCTGTTAATAAGAGTTACCAAAAATCCCGAGTACTCAGATGGCACAAAACAGGAAAAGGTTTTTCAAAAACTGTATTGCAAAAACTAGAAGAGACAAAAAATTTGCCTTAAAGACGGAATATTTTCTTCTTTTTTAGCAGTATGTATGGCATAAGTCGTCTGAATTAAAAACTATAGCCAGACAATTTTTTTTTTCAACAATCGACATTTTTGCTAAATGATTTCGAGCACCTCTGTGAAAAAGTGACATCTATATATACCCAATGGCTTGAAAAAAAACATGATAGTATAGGCCCAGCAGAAATATTACTGATAACAATACAAGCAAAATACAACGGAACGATAATAGTTTTCTGATAAATAATACAATTTAAGATTTTTTTTTAATTTCGAAGGATGCAAAGATAAAAATGTTTGAATTTACGGTCTGTTTCTTAAATCTTTCTCCTTACCGGAATCTAAAAAAAAAGTTTTTCGCCAAAAACGATTTAATCTTCCACTGAAATGGTTTTCAAGACGATCTAAAGAAAACTTTAAAGCAACAACAGTCCAAATTTTCTTTATGTTACTGGAGGTTTGCCTGTTACTGAACAAAGAAAATTGTTCCAAAGTTGTAATTGATACTTTGGCCTTATATATATTTTTGTTATGAGATTTCTCTAATCCGTACATACAAATTCGTAATATTCTGAAAAATAAACATTTTTCTTGCAAAAAAATAATCGATTTATATCCTTCATATGAAAGAAACCAGGGCTGAAGAGAAAAATATCTGTAAAACAATTTTAACACGTTGGCCCTTTTTATTATTAGATTTTTATAACCTGGACACACAAATTAGTAATATTTCGAAAACTACACATGTTTTTTCTTTACTTTTTTTTTAATCCAACTATGTCTGTCAAGTAAAATGAACCAGGGTTGAAGTAAAGAATATCTGTAAAATAATTCTTATTAGCTCTGACGCTCAACTGAAGAAATAGCTTTAATCATATTTTCATTCCAACCTTTCATTCATTCATATTTGAATCAATATCAAACATTTTTACTGTTTTTTGTCTACCAAATCACATTCAAAGTTTTCTTTACTGTACTTGCCATCTACGGAAGACCTAACTTGTCTCGACTTTTCCTAATGTTAATTCACCCGCGTTTTGAGTCTAGTGATACAAGGTCAATGGCCACGGGCATCGTATCTAATCCTAATAATTTTCCTCGTTTAAGATGAGTAAGTGTATACGCACGAAGAGGCTTTGGATCATCAAAATTTCCATGGAGATAATTACAAGGTTGAACGGAAATGAATAAAATTTATTTTCTACTGACGAAAGGAAATCAAAATCCTTTCAGTTTCAGACTCGTGTAGAAAATTAGAAAATACATCGAACAGAGGAACTTGGGACGCTTCCTAATCTTAAATGAAGGACCCGGATGCGAATCTGATGAGAAATGAGAAGCTCAGCTAGGTTAGTGGTTTAGTTGTTACGCACTTGAAGCTGAAAGGTGACTGAGCACGATCTAGAGCCTCTTATAGAAAAATAAAAATTAGAACAAGAAGTATCCAAAACCTAAAACATTTCCTCAGATGTAGCCATCAAAACAAGTCACGTAGTAGGTTTTATATCAGGGTCAAAATGACATTCTGAATTAGGTGGCTGAGTTGATTCTTAGCTTTGAAAAAAAAACAGAGTTCACAAGTATATTTGACTTAGTACAGGGGGAAAGCTTTTTCAGCATATTATAAGTAAAATGAAATCATAAGCAGCACAACCGCGCTGCCTAAGTAAAGAGCAAGGTGGGCACAATATATGATTTATTTAGTTGAGAGGTCCAAAATTATGTATTTGAGAATGACAGCCCACCCCCCAACAGCCCAGGGGGTAAGGGTTGTAAGTTATGCCCTGGGAGCATATAAGGTTCACACAGAAAGGGTGATGGTATACAACTCAGAGGTGGTCATTGGATTGGTAATCATAAGTTCTAGTGTCCTTTTTAAGATTCAGAGTGATCGGAGGATGGATACCTTCCCCTCACCATAGCTCGTATTTTCCCGAAATACATCTGACGGAAATTTCGAAATGGCCATTTGTTGTCGTAGAAACTTTGAAAGCAGCTCATTCGATTGGAAACTGAAAGGGTCAGGGCCCTTTTTAATAGTCAAAAGTAATTGAAGGGCAACTAACCGCCTTTTCACTCCCACCATTTGCCAAAACAAATCTAATCGAAATTTTGAAAGAGCCATTTTGTTCAACGTAATCGAAAGGTTTGGAAATTGTAAGTTATGCTCTGGTGGCATATAGGTTATATAGAGAAAAGGTGATGGTATAAACTTCGGAGATGGCTCTGAAGTGATCGGAGGGTGGATATCCTCGTCCCCCCACACCTCACATTTTGCCTAAGTGCATCTGATAGAAATTTTGACATGACCATTTGTTGTCGTAGAAACTTCGAAAACAGCTCATTCGATTGAAAATTGAAGGACCAGTGCCCTTTCAATAGTCGAAAGTGATCGGAGGGCAACTAAATACCCCCCCCCCCCCCGAAGCCCACCATATACCCAAACACATCCAATTAAAATTTTGAGATAGCCATTTTGTTCAACGTTATTGAAATATCTGGAAACTATGTGTTTGAGGATGACATACCCCCCCCCTAAGCCCTCAGGTTAAGGTTGTAAGTTATGCCCTGGGGGCATATAATATATTTATAGAAAGAGTGATCGTATAAACTCTGGGAGGGGTTCATTTGATTGGTAATCTGAAGTTCTAGTTCCTTTTTCAGATTCAGAGCGATCGGAGGAAAAACTTCAAAATAGACTCACCTGATTGGAAATTGAAAGGGCTAGTGCCCTTTTTATTAGTCAAAAGTTATTTGAGGGAAACAAGCCACCACCACCACCCCCCCCCCCCCTCCAAGGATATAAATTCCTAAAACACATCTACTCAAAATTTCGAGATAACCATTTTCTTCAGCGTAGTTGAAAGTTCTGTAAATTATGTTTTTGACAATACCCATACCTTCTCAAGGCTAGAATATAATTTGCACTTTACTGACAAAACTGGCTGTGAATTTTTCAGTTTAGTAAACATATATTGATATTTCTTAAAGTTTTAATAGTTTGTTATTTATTAAAGCTAAAAAACTTAAAACATTTTAAACGTATTTGGTTTATTTAAATCATACGATAAATAACCGAGTAAAACTTAAAACGAGCAAAATTAACAACCCCCAGGGTTGACAACCCCCACCCCTTCAAAAGACGAGAACATAATTTCTACTTTACTGAAAACTAAATACATTTCAAATGTTTTCACTTTGTTTTTAATCGTTTAAAATGTTTCTACTAGATATATGAAGGGGGAAGTCCTCCCCCTTGCACTCCAATTAAACCACGAGTGTCTGGTACCCTTTTTGAGAGTAACAAAAGATTGGAGGGTAAGCAGCCCTTCTCTCAAGCCCATTCATTTTCCAAACACATCCAGTCAAAACTTTGAGATAGCCTTTTTGTTCAGCATAGTAGAATGGTCCAGAGACTATGTTTTTAGGGATATTAGGCATGTCAACCACTCATAATTATGCAATTGATCCATTATACTTCAAAACTAAATTTTGTTTTAAAACAAATTTAAAAGCATTGTGTTTATGGTTGCCAATAGGACACCTTAGATCGAGAACGACTTTAAGTATTAAGTTGAAATTTTTGAGGATACTACTGTTACCATTTCTGCTCTTACAATTTAAATAAATAAAAAAGTGTAAGCGTATCCCTGTTTTCAAAGAGAATAAAAACAATCTTTTGGGAATGATAATAAGTTTTATTTGTCAGGTCAATTTCAGAAGCAATAAGGTTAAATTAAAATATACTATTTGTGTCAGGACAAAAAAAAGTTGAAGAAGTTTCTCCAACATACAAATAGCAACCCATATTATGGATTCTTATAGGAAAAAATGAAAATATATACAATATTATTTTTTTCATGAAGAAGACTGTGAATATAAAACGGACAAAAATTAGTTTAAAAAATATTTTCCATACGACACGTTTTTCAAAGAAGAATAAAGAGCTCCATTAAGCCAAGAATGAGCAAAATTAAAGTCAAAATATTCCTTCAATCGTAAAATTACCGCAATAAATACTAAATGAAATCAAACATAAATGAAATACAAAACGAGCAAAAACAATAGGCAGCGCAATAGAATTGCTTAAGTAAAGAAAGATGTTGGCACATTTATTTTTTTTTTTTTTTCTGTCTTAGACCAGGGCACTTCGTATGGAAGGATTTGTCATAGAAGCTTAAAAAAAGCTCATTCTATTAGAAATTGAAAGATCTAGTGCTCTTTTCAGTAGTCAAAGATGATTGCAGAGCAACTACCCCCCCACGCCCAACATTTCCTCAGGCACATCCAATCAAAATTTTGGGATAGCCATTTTGTTCAACGTAGTTGAAAGGTCCGTAAATTATGTCTTTGAGGATGACATCCCCCCAGAGCCCTCAGGGCAAAATTTCAAAGTTATGCCCCAGCTCATTCGATTTGAAATTGAGAGGGCTAATCACCTTTTTAATAGTTGAAAGTGATAGGAGGGCGAAACAATAGGCCCCCGCCCATCATTTCTCCAAACACTTCTGATCAAAAATTTTGGTATAGCCATTTTGTTCAACGCAGTTGAAAGTCCTGGAACTTATGTCTTTGAAGATTACATCCCCCACAGTCCTCAGGACAAAGGTTGTAGGTTATACCCTTGGGGTATATAAGATTTTTATAGAAAGCGTTGTCAAAGAAACTTCAAAAAGGCTCATTAGATTGGAAATTGAGAGGATTAGCGCACTTTTTATTAGTCGAAAGTGATCGGAGGGCAAATAACCCCCCCCCCACGCCCATCATTTTCCCGAACACTTTCAATCAAAATTTTGATATAGCCATTTTGTTCAACGTAGTTGAAAGGTCCGGAAATTATATCTCTGAATATGAAAGCCGCCCCCCCTCCATTCCTCGGGGCAAGGGTTGTAAGTTATGGTCTAGGGGCATATAAAGATTTTTATAGAGATCGAGGTCACACATGTAATCATGAGCTCTAGTGCTCCTATTTAGAGCCAAAGTGCACGGAGGTTAGCTCCCCCCACACACACAAACACGTCGTATTGTCCCGAAATGCGTCTAACAGAAATTTTGAGATAGCCATTTTATTCAAAATAGTTTAGATATAATATAACACGGCTTTTGGGTTTGAAGCAAACCCCCAGAGCCTGGGGACAAGGGTTTTAAGTTGTGCCTTGGGATATTTTAGGTAATTATGAAGGGATGGTTGCACAAACTTTGGAGGAGGCTCATTTGGCTGGAAGTTGGAAGCTCTAGTTCCCTTTTAAGAGCCAAACGTGATGGAGCGCAGCAAGCCCCCCCTTCTTCCCCCAACTACCACTCTTTACCAAACGAATCTTATTAAATCTTATTAAAATTGTGAGATAGCAATTTTGCTCAAAATAGTCCAAGGAACACATAACAATGCCTCTAGAGTTGACACCCCCCCAGTGACCTGAAGATAGAGCTATAAGTCGTATAAGTCATGGGGGTATATAAGGTTTTTATGGAATGGGTAGCCGTATAAACTTCAGATGGGGCTCATTTGATTTAAAATTGGAAGTTATAAAGCCCCATGCTCATTCCCCAACGACATTCAATCAAAATTCGGAGATAGCAATTTTGTTCATTGCAGTTGAAGGGTCCGTACATTATGTTCTTGAGGAAGACACCCCCGCTCGCACAGCTCTCAGGGCAAGGGTTGTAAGTTATGCATAAAATAAACAATTTTGAGAACGTCCCGACATACATCAATTAAAAAAATTTGAGACAGTCATTCATTCATATTGTTCCAAAAATCACATAACAATGCTTTTGGAATTGATACAAACCACCAGAGACTGGGAGCGACAGTAGTAAGTTATGCCGCAGGGCATTTAAGGTTTCTTATGGAGGGGATGCGTTGTTTAACTTCAGAAAGGGCTTACTTGGTTTAAAATTGGAATTTCTAGTTCTTTTTAAGCTTCAAAAGTTATGGGGGGCATTATTTCTGCGAAATAACTTATATTATTCAGTTAGACCAGGGATTTTGAACTAGCCAGAACGCACTATGTGTATACTTTTAATACCACTATAGTTACTATAGCTAATTACGCTAAGGGTATTAAGGTGAAGCTTTTAGGGGATATTTAGCAGGAGTTACAATTAAACGAAAAAAAATGTATGCATGCAGGTTTTCAAAAGAAGGAACTAATTCGATTCAAAATTTAAAGAGATGGTGCCCTTTTTAAGAGCAATTAAATAAAAAAAACAAGTTTTTTTTAACTGAAAGTAAGGATCGAAATTCAAACTTAAAACGAACAGAAATTACTCCGTATAGGAAAGGGGCTTTTTTTCCTCAACACCCCGCTCTTCAAGCTAAAGTTTGACTCTTTCTCTTAACTTTACTTTTAAAACAGTAAAAACTTCAGCGTAAAGAGCGGGGCGTTGAGGAGTAAAAGCCCTTTTCATATACGGAGTAATTTCTGTTCGTTTTAAGTTTTAATTTCGCTCCTTACTTTCAGTTAAAAAAAACTTGTTTTTTTATATTTAATTTCTTAACTTTTTGAATTAATGCATGTTTTGATTTTGCTCTCCGCTGATTAAAACGAAATTTGCATATTAATTTTTTGGCTAAATGGCTTTCTCATAGTTTTGATCGGAAGATTTTGAGAAATAGGATCGGGGGAGGAGGCCTAGTTACCCTCAAATTTTGTGATTACTTAAAAAGGCAACTAGAAGTTTTAATTTTTTACGAACGTTTTCATTAGTAAAAAATATACGTAACTTACGAATTAACTTACGTATGGAACTTCTATATTCGTATATGAGAGGGTTCACCGCCTCTTCAATACCTCGCTCTTTACACTAAAGCTTAAATTTTGTCCCAATTCTTTAAGAATAACCCCTAAATCACGAAGGCCGTAGAATAAATAGTTGAAATCGCTAAAAAATACTTTAGCGTAAAGAGCGAGGTATTACGAGGAGGTGAACCCCTCATAGGCGATATTATTTCTGTTCGTTTTAAGTTTTGATGCTGCTCCTTACTTTCAGTTGAAAAAAACTTTTCATATTTATTTTTTCATTGTTTTTTAAATAATGCCAGAAAATCATGCGCCCCCTTCATTGAAATTCACTTCCTCCATGGCAAACTCCTCCATGAAAAGATCCTTCCACGTAACCCCCTTTAACTTCTCCAACCCCCCCCCCCCCCGAAACCAAAAAATCCCCCTGAAAACGTCCCACGGGACGTTTTCCACGGAGTGTGGAACGTTTTCCAGAACTTGCAGTCCCTCCCACGGGGACTGTGGGGGAGTAAGTCGTCCCCAAAGACATAGTTATTAGCTTTTCTGATTATGGTGAATAAGATGGCTATCTCAGAATTTTGATCCGGTGACTTTGGGGAAACAATGAGCGTGGGAGGGGGCCTAGGTGCCCTCCAATTTTTTTGGTCACTTAAAAAGGGCACTAAAACGTTTAATTCCCGTTAGAATGAGCCCTCTTGGAACATTCTGGGACCACTGGGTCGATACGATCATCCCTGGGAAAAAGAATAAAAAACAAATAAACGCGCACCCGTGATCGGTCTTGTGGCAAAAAATACGAATATCCACATTTTTATAGATAGGAGCTTGAAACTTCTACAGAGGGGTTCTCTGATACGCTGAATGCGATGGTGTGATTTTCGTTAAGATTCTATGACTTTTAGAGGGTGTTTCCTCCCATTGTCTAAAATAAGGCAAATATTCTCAGGCCCGTAACGTTTGATGGGTAAGACTAAACTTGATGAAACTTTCATATTTATAATCAGCATTAAAATGCGATTCTTTTGATGTAACTATTGGTATCAAACTTTCATTTTTTACAGTTTCGGTTACTATTGAGCCGAGTCGCTCGTTACTACAGTTCGTTACCACGAACTGCTTGAAAAGAGATTGAAGGGCAAGCAATCCTTCTCTCAAGCCCATTCATTTTCCAAACGCAACCTGTGAAGATTTTGATAAAGCCATTTTGTTCAGCATAGTAGGACGTTCCAGCAACTATGTCTTTAGGGATATTGGAAATGTCCATCTCCCACAATTATGCAATTGCAATTACACCTTAAAATTAAATGTTGGTCTAAAACTAAATTAAAAGGCACTGTGTTTATGGTTGCCAATAAGACACCCTTATTGAAAAACTATCTCCAAAATACAATTAGCAACCCAAACTATGGATTCTTACAAAAAAAAACGGAAAGATGTAAACAATTAAAATATGAAAAAAAACTATGCCAATAAAAAATTAAAAGAAATTAATTTTAAAAGCTTTTTTCCATAGAAAAACTTTTTCAAAGAAAAGTAAAGAGCTCCATTAAGCCGAAAACGAGCAGAAATAGGGTCAAACAATCTTCCAAGCGTAAGAGTAGCACAAATCACTATCAATAAGTAAATGGAACTCAAAACTAACAGAAGTGAATAGTCGAGTCAAACTCAAAACGAGCAAAAAATAACATGAGTAAGGCCGGTAATCCCCATGCCTTCTCAAGTCCACAGCATAATTCGCGCTTTACTGAAAACAAAATACGTTTTATGTGTTTTCATATATTTTTTTTTACTTTCATCAATAGAAAATTATCAAAACTTTAAGGAATAAATATTAGTATATGTCAATTAAACTGACAAGCCACGTCCATTTGTGTTTTTGTTTGTTTTTCAAAAACAAAAAACATCCTTATAAAGACTAGGATGTCACTAGCCATTTTTGCCTCACTTGCCACTGAGACGGTTTGTATTTCGCCAAGCTGGGTTTTTATTTGTCATAGCATCAAAACAACAATGGCGACAAAGAGACTCAAAGTGCTACTAAAAGTTGACAAATTAGAGCTACCACAAAAAATAAGGGAACACCACCCACTTAAGCTCTCCAAAGGTTAGAGGCTCATTTATGCTTTAATGAAAACAAATCGCAATTTGAATAAGACTACAACTACTAACGACACAGTGGAGCACTAAGCCGTCTGAGGCCTGAACATAGCTACGCACGCTCCTCCTCAATTCCAATATATTCAATGCATTCCTCTTTAAACCCTCCCAGGACTTCCATATTCCCCTTAAATCCTCCCTTATGATATCCTCCCACCCCAACAAAAGACGACCTTTTTTTCGTTTGGCCCTAGACGGTTGGCCGACAGAAACAATCTTTGGCCTTTTGTCATACCTCATCCGCATAACATGCCCAAGCCATCTCAACCTTTCTCTCATTACAGCCCTAGAAAGAAGGATTGAACCACACTTTTCGCACAACCAACTGTTGGAGATACTGTCAGTCAGTTGGGTACCCAAAACAATCCGTTGGCAATTTTTCTGGAAAAGATCTAGCGAATTTTCCTCCGCTTTTCAGAGCACCCACGCTTCGGAACCATACTTGACAACTGTCATCACTGTCGCTTCCAATATTCTAATTTCGTTTCGCAGACTTCCAATTCCTCCAAACTTTTTTCGACTGTAAAAAAACACCCTGGGCCTCGGCTATTCTGCTTTTAACATCTTCACTGCACCCTCCGTCTTTACTAATATTACTACCAAGGTAAGTGAAGCTGTCCACTTACCCGATATTCTCGTTACATAACATCACCTTTTTATCTTTAATTATTCCTAGCCTTAGTGACCTAGTCTTCATAAAATAAATTTTCAAACCTATTCTTGCATCCTGAACTCACAATAACCTCTAAAAATGCATTCATTTTTGTTAACTTTTTCGTCTTGGATGCTTAAATCACCAGCATAATCTAAGTCTAGGAGACCTTTACTTCCCATTTGATTCTGTAATCTCCCATTACTTTTCCTGTGCTCCTTAAGACAAAGCCCATCAAATGATACATATAAATGCGGATGGAACACAACCCTGCTTAACTCCTGATTTAATACAAAACCAGCCACTAACCTTATTTTCTACCTTAACCGCAGCACTGGTATTCTTGTATATAGCACTCATCCCTTTAATATGTCTGGTACATCGTATAAGTAAGACCTTATTTAAAGCTATTCTATCAACTGAATCAAACGCTTCCTCATAATCTATAAAATTGAAGACAAAAGGTTTTCAATGATTCTTACACTTCTCAATTATTAATCTAATAATGAAAATTTGGTCGACACATCCTCTACCCTTCCTAAAACCACACCGTTCTTCTCTTATAACTTTATCTACAGTATCTCCAAGCCTGAGAAGTATGATCATACTTATTCAGAAGTTGCTACCTATAGAGCATTTGCTACAGAGTATTTAGAGTATTTGCTACCTACAGAAACCAGGCTAATGCCTCTGTAATTACAACATTCATTCTTATCACCTTTTTATAGAGGGGTTAATTAGAGTTTTCCTAAAAATCGCTAGATACTTCGCCTTTCTCAAAAATCATATTCATAATCTTCAATAAATTATTTCTAACCTCATAACAGCCATGTTTAAAAAGACTCATTTAACAAACTATCCGTACCTGGGGCCTTATTATTTTTTATCCTTTTAGCACTGTCACTAGTTCTTCCATACAAAATAAATCTTCACATACGAAGTGTCAAAAACTTTTTAATCCCTTTCAATATCTTCCTATAACTCTATCACGGATTGGAACATTCTCAAAATATTCCGCCCATTTCTCTTTAGCCTTTTCCTTATGACTGAATATGGCCCCGTTCCTATTTTTAACAGGGACAAGTCCTTCTCAATTTATTAACATACCAGTGCAAAATTTTACTATTATGCCATCTGACTGCATCTTCCAAATCTTCAACAATTTTATCCATGGCCTCCACTTCGCAACACCTTAGTTCATATTTCACTAATTTAAGTAGCTGCATTCCTAGCTTTCACCATCAGCAAATTTACAAAATATTCTCCTAAAATTATTCCATCCATCTTCTACATTGTCAAATTTTAAGCTTTCCAGTTTGGCATTCAACTGTTCTTGTAAAGTTTCTCTCAAATACTCATCCTGAAGTCTACCAATGTCGAATCTTTCCGGAAAATAGTTACCCTTCCTAAATTTCTGCTTTAAATTAACCCTTGACACTACTAGATGGTGATCTTTACTTTTGACATCAATAACAACACTCCTATGCACCTTAGTATCTTGTATCGATCCTGCCAGTCTTTGATTTACAATAATATAATCAATAAAGTCTGCTGTCTTACCATCATGTAAATACCTTTTTAAATTACGAGTCATTTTATGACCAAATAATATATTGGTTATGACTAGATTGTTAAGCCTCAAAACTGCAGCAGTCTGTAACCATTACTGTTTTCTTTCCCTACGCCAAATTTACCTAGGCTAGGATACTGTTCTGTTTCTAGGAACTGTTCTTAGGAACTGTTCTATTTCTACTAAGGTGGGTCTTAGACTCTCCTTATGGAAACACCATATTTCTGCCAGGTACCCTGTCTATTTGTTCCTGTAGCTGTAAGTAAAATTCATCTGAGTCACCCCTATTTCCGTCAGTCCCTTCTACAGTTAATGAATATCTCCGTCAGTATTTTAAATAGTAGGTTTTTTGATGGACAAAACGTCAATGAAAAAGGAAAAAATTACTATACTGACCAAGGTCACAGAAAACATTATATTTCTTAGAATGAATACATTTCCGACTTTAAACTTGATAATATGAAAAAAAACTTCGTTTTCTTAAAGAGTTAAAGAGGCTGCGTCCCAAAGTCGAACCTTAAAACGTACAGGAATTAGAAGAGGCAGTTGGGGGGCTGCCGCCCCCCAAACCCCCAGCTTTTAAAGACTCTTTTGTACAGGTTTTTTGTTTTTTTGCTAACCCCCCGCTCTTGGCTTGGGAAAGGTCCTCTTTTAATTAACAAAACATTGAAATGAATGAATAATGGAATAACTTCGAAAAATGTTAAACACAAGAGGACAGGAGAACCATTGCGCCGAAACTAGTAATTAGTAACAATGAAGTCCCCCCACAAAAAAAACCTGTACAAAAGAGTCTTTAAAAGCTGGGGGTTTGGGGGGCGGCAGCCCCCCAACTGCCTCTTCTCATTCCTGTACGTTGTAAGGTTCGACTTTGGGACGCAGCCTCTTTAACTCTTTAAGAAAACGAAGTTTTTTTCATATTATTTCTGTACGTTTTTCTACAAGCCATGGTGGATGTAATTTAATAATTCCTGTACTGCTCGTACAGGAATTAGGAGAGGAAACCCCCCCCCCCCGCTTTTAAATCATTGTATAAAATAGAAAAAAAATAGATAGAATGACCGAAATGTTTCTTTTGCTCATAAGAAGCTAATATTCTGTTATCTCTCAAATGATAAGCTGTCCAGGTGTTATCAAAATTTTTTTGATGTTGTGAAAAAAACCGCCCGTAAGGGACTTGAACCCTTGACCCGAGGATTAAAAGTCTCACGCTCTACCAACTGAGCTAATAACTTGCATGTGTGTAAATATAACTTCTCAATAGCTTTTAAAAATTTCAAATTAACATGGGCTCTTATGGAGAGAAATCCGTTAATTAAATAGCTAATGGGTGGTTTCTGGAAAACAGGGAAGGAGTTATCGGATCAAGCTGAAATTTCGCGGATAAGCTCCTGGGCCGTAGGGGACCTTAACTTGTGAATTTCAGCCCGATCGGACAACGTTAAAAGGGGTGGGGGGGTTGGAGGGTCGAAACTTTCGGGGGGTTAAGATTTTCCTACGAAAATTTCATGGGCACTTACTCGGAGAATTCCGCATCGAATGAGTCTTCGTACACCCAGATCCGATGTCGGATGTGACCTGTAGGCGTCTAGGAAAAAAAAGTACATGAATTTTAAGTGGCTATGCGTGGTTTCTGGAAAACAGGGAAGGAGTTATCGGATCAAGCTGAAATTTCGCGGATAAGCTCCTGGGCCCTAGGGAACCTTAACTTGTGAATTTCAGCCCGATCGGACAACGTTAAAGGGGGGCTTGGGTTGACAGGTCGAAACTTTCGGCCAGATTTTCCCCATGAAGAAAAAGTTGGAGGGGGATGAAATTTTGCAGGTTTCTTAGTTGGAGCTCGGGCTACGAAATGCATCCCTCCCCATCCGTCTGCGACCACTGGAACCGAAGATCGCTTAACATTGTCGTGTGTCGCCTCTTTATAGAGGCACGAGTGTGCCTCCTTGATTTTACTATTTTAAGAGGACACTATTTCTTAGCAATGGTTTCCTTCTGATTCTATTTGATTTGACAGTATAGAAAATTGATTAATAAACAGAACTTTTAAAACAAACATGTCAATGCTTGTTTTCATGAAGCGATGGTTATGTCAAAATTCGCGACGCGATCTGTTTAGTTTGTTGGAGTAATAATTTGAACTGTTAAAAGAATAAATGATCAAAAAATTGCTTTTATACATTTGGAAGAAGTATATTTAAAAGAAGAAAGTATTAACGAAAATTTACCGCATATCAAACTTATAAAAAACTCGACTTATTGTCTAAAACATAATCATTTGTAAAAGAAACATTCCAGGAAATTTGAGTAATTTTTGGTTTTAGCGCAATAATACTAAAATAAAAACCGTTTAAAATATATTTTGTTTTTAGTATAGGACAAATTTCGCTAGAATATTTGAAGGATTTTCATTTGTTGTCATTTCTTTCCTTTTAATTTCGATAGTCTTTCATTTCAATTTCTATTCATTACATTACGTCTTTTCATCACGATTTTTATTCATTCATAATAATCGTGGTACTTATCTGTTATAGCTTCTATGTATATAGAAGTTAACTATAGTGTGTTTCTCTGACACTCATTCCTAATAAAATATCACAAAATATGATGAAAATACAATACTTCATCAATAAAATTATGGAAACTATAGAAGAAACTTATAGAATGCAGGCCGCCCAGAACGCACTGGTGTCACTAAGAACAGCCATAGACGACGATTCGTAAACCCACAAATAAATGAAATCTATTGCAGTAACAAATGGCATTCTACCTTGAGGTAACGACGTATTGACACACAAACCGTACAGTTTCTGAAATGCCCAACTTGCACAACTCCAACGAAGATTTTTATCGAAAGAGTATAAAGTCATGTTGTGTCCATTGACGCACTGTTTCGCTTTGGGCAACAGTCCCTTTTCATGGAAAAACGTAATTACCTCTTTTTCAGTCTTTGGGAAATCCAAAATTCTCATTTTAACATCCATGGTCAGACACTATTCTCTATCAATAGAGATCACAAACTAAATGAAAACCGGTTCTACTAAGTTGGAATTATCGACAGTTTTAGGTATTTATATGGCTCTTTAGTTTTACATGGCTAAACCATGATCTGCACCATCTTTAAAAAAAAATATGTTTTAAGATCACTGAATGATTAACTGGATTTACACTTTAATGCAGAAAATTGATTTGCTGCAAGAAGATCATATTTGGCTAACATAATCAAAAAATGAAATAACTTTCCACAACAGTTCCACTGAAATTAATTAAAGCGGTTTTTTTTAAATTTGAACGAATTTAAACAGACACTAGTAATTGATTTCCAAGCACAGTCTAGTTTAATGTTTTCTCAATAATTTCTAAATACTCATTTTATTTTTGACTTACAATCTTCTCTAGAGCATACAAAGTACTAAAAAAAGCAAAAAAATACGTTTCGAGCGTTGAATGGCCAATCACTTAGAAGCCAATTTCACTGATCCAACAGAAATACGCTTAAAACCATATTCCCAGATTGACCACATTAAGCGAGCACTGAAAATAAATTATAAGTTTTTCAGGCAATTTTAACTTTCTAATCAAAACTAGCAATATACTTTCTTCCTTATTTTCCTCCATTTTAGCATACGTGCTAGAGTATTTGGATTTGAAAACTGAACGCCTCAAATTAGTAAATATATAGAGCAACAGTAAAATGCGCATATACCTACAAGGAATTATGCTTACCTTCAAGATGGGCTCGAAGAGGCTTGCTTGATAATGGATCAACGAAATTGGCTCTCTTTAACGAAGCTCCTTCCAGAATGCAACGCTGCATTTTCACACCAGCTAGATTAGCAGAGTCTAGGAGCGCTCCAGTCAAATCAGCTCGATCAAAACAACAATAGCTTAAGTTCGCCTAGAACCATGAAGAAAAATTAATTCTAATCAAACAGTTAGCGGTAATGAACTATACGCAAAGACCAACCCACGACAGAAAATGGTAAACTATGATAAATAATATGCAAGTTACTGTGAAAGTCCAAAATCTCGTTAATGTCGACATTCACGGATGAATGTCCGAAATTCTCTTTTCTTTGTTTAGTTTCGATCAGCTTCGCGAATCTGCTCTTTCAGTCTTATGCAAGCTTTGAAGGTAAAAGTTAAAGTTAGGTTAAGATAGGTTATAAATCTCAGAAATGGGTTAAAAACCTGACCTAACCTATCACCATCAAACTTTGCATAAAACTGCAAAAATTGACTGGCAACGCTGACTATGTCCAAGGAGAAAAGAACATACTTCAAAAATTCACCAGTGAATGTTGATATTCACCAATTTTGGACATTCACGGTAACATATACATCAAAATCAGCTTTTTGTCTTGGTTTTGAATATGCATAATCAGCGTTTAAAGGTAGTAGTCACCAACCCCTACCCCAGAGCTGCATAATTTCGTATTTTACTGTAAAGGAAGGTCACGGATGCCCATTTTTTCCCCAGGAGTAATCGTGACGAAACAGTAGTCATAGAATGTCGAAAGAAGGGTTATTTTAAGTTAAATTGAGATTTCTCGTGCCTTTTTTAAGTACCACAAGAGACTGAATAACTATTGGACAATAATTATTCTCACTGAATAATAATTTGATTCTCAGATATCTGATTAACTCAAAGATATCAAAAGTTGTAAATTTAGCTTCTCAGTTTCAGAGGCCATAATGAAACATGGTCATTTGTCACCAATCGTTATACAGCAATTGTCTGTAGTACACAATTATCTCTGAGATTCATTTAAACCAACTAATTCATTTGAGGCTTCATTAATTTATGTTTAGCTACCCGTGAACTACATGGGAGGGAGCCAATGGATCTTGCTGTCGATGGAAGGGGGGGGTCTGAAGCCTCAAAGGGGTATTTTTAAGCCAAATTTTCAAACTTTGTATAAAAATGTCCTCCAGATAAATTTCGAGGGAGGGCAAAAGGAGATTTTGATCTTATTCCGACAGTATTCTGACGAGTACTTTTGGACTAAGACTGCAATATAGACGCAGTGGAAAGACAATTATCCTTTTATTGCAGAAATAATGAAGTGTGACATAAAATAGTACATTAGTATGTCTATTCCCTTAAAACAAGATTGGTCCGGAAAACTCTTTTTAAAATCGTTAAAAACATGATCCCGGGAATCTCTACTGATGTTCCAAATCCATCAACAGAATCAACATATTCTCAACAAAGCTGAATCTGAATATACTAAGCTCATTGATTTTAAATTTGCTGATCAGCACTTACTATCGCAAAAACATTTGCATAATCTAGAAAAAAGCTAAACACCCTAAAAAGGGTGCAGTCTTTACAAAAATTAAAGAATAAATTTCAACATTAGTCTATCACCCAGTTCGTGGTAACGAACCGTAGGTAAGGAGCGACCCGGCTCAATAATAACCGTAACTCTAGAGAACGAAATTTTGATACCAATAGATACATCAAAAGAATTGGATTTTAATGCTGATTTCAAATATACAAGTTTCAATAAGTTTCATCTTACCAATCAAAAGTTACAAGCCTGAAAAAATTTTCCTTATTTTTGAAAAAAGGGGGAAACACCCCATTTTTAGAACCTTGATGAAAATAACACCATCAGATTCAGCATATCAGAGAACTCTACTGGAGAGATTTCAAGCTCCTATCTGCAAAAATGCGGAATTTTATATTTTTTGCCAGAAAAAAGATCAAGGTTGCGTGTTTATTTGTTTGCTGTTGTTTTTTTATTCCCAGGGGTGATCGTATCGACCCAGTGGTCCTAGAAAATAGTGTGAGAGAGCTCATTATAACAGAAATTAAAAGTTCTAGTGCCCTATTTTGAATACAAAAAAAGATATATTTGATTACTTTATATTTTAGAACTACAAGACATTAGATCTTTTTCAAAGTAAACAACTAGATCAACGCAGTCACACTTGGTAACAAAATAAAAATAAAAAAATAAACTAAAACATGCATCCTTTCCGGAGGAAAATACAAAACCAAACATTTCTGATTATAGTGGCTTCAGATATCGGCTTATGCAGTTTCAAAGCGATAGCAAAACAAACAATGGACTCTTGTCAACAAATAAAAACTCAAGTCTGTATCCAGAGTGAATGGACTACCTGGCTTCAGCTCACCCCGGTCGACCAAAGGTTCAATGCTACTTATAAAAAGGTTAGAGTGATTTTCAGAACATCATGTATACCTTTTACAAAAAAAAAATTCTCTCGTAACCCAATTCCGAAATTCTTCCTGTTTACGGCTCTACCTTTTGACATCCAGGTCTAATAAAAAATAAATTTTTAAAGAAAGTAAGAACTAGAGCTTATACCTGAAATAGATTACAACGCCTCATTTTGGCATATTTGAAATTAATATTTCGTAGTTCCAGTTGACTCAGATCGACATCTGTTAAATCAACTCCTTGAAAACGAAGTTCTGAACAGCTAGATGTCACGATTAGGGCTTTGATGATGCTTAACCTTGTCAGAGGCTCCTCGATTTTGGAAGACACTCTTTGGTTGTAATCAGATATTAGTTTCATAATCTGAGGTATAGCGGAGGTTATGCCATAGAACTGGGCTTCTTCAAGGACTCCTACACAAAAGATCTTTCTATCATGAAAATATTAATTAAATAGACGTAAAAAATAAGAAAAGGAGAAGAAACGACCGAGAAACTTTGGAGTACATTAAAGTCTCGATTATACCTAGTCCTGCCATAGATATTGATACAAGGTATTTAACTAAAAAAAAATTAAACTACTAGCTTGATTTGAATTTTTTTTTTTTTGTATATTTTATTACTGATATAATGAACTAAAAATAACAAAAAAAGTTATTCAAAATGGCCGCCATTTGCCTGAATACACCAACGAAGTCTGTTAGGCCCCATTCATCGATCGCTGTATTTGATTAATTACAGCTTAATTAATTAATTACAATGCTTCAACTAATCCAGATTATAGTAACGTCTTGTACAGACCATGCCCTTTAAAACTGACCACAATTTGTGGGCAATTGAATTAACGTCTGGGATGGCTGGCGGCCAATGGGCACTACTAATAATAGGGGAGTTTCTTATGACGGCGTCACTTCTTTACATTTTTTGAAAAGGGCGTCAAAACGGCGACGAGAAATTATCCGCAGTACATTTTACCATATGTAGTTTAGCCCCTAAACAAAATCATGTTTTAAAATAGACCATGGATATTCCCACAGGACTCTGAACCTACACATAAGGCCAAAACTGTTCATCCGTGGCTTAAAAATCATGTACCAATATTTATTAGTAGTGACCATTGGCGGTCAGCCAGCCGAGACCTTAATTCACTTGACTACAAACTGTGGTTTTGGAGGGCATAGTCTGTACAAGACGTCGCCATAATCTGTACCCATTGAAGCAGGCACTGGTAGACACTGTGGACAATTTTTATCAAGATGATGCCGTACAGCGATCGATGAATGGCCTAAAAGACTTCGTCGGTGTATTCAGGAAACTGGCGGTCATTTTGAATACTTTTTGCTGTACTTTGTAGTTCATTAAATCAGTAATAAAATTTGAAAAAAAAAATTCAAATAAAACCAGTATTCTAATTTTTTTTTTTTTTTTTTTTTAGTTAAATACCCAGTATCAATATTTATGGCAGGACAATGTATATATATATATATAAAAAAAAATGTAAATTAGTAGCCCAAGCTTAATCAGTTAGTGAGACATGAGGAACCCCTCTGTCCTAGTTGGTTGGTGTTGATTTGAAACATAGTTTATACCAGAAAGTAAGTATGGAAAAGGAGTTTCTTGCCCACCTCCTCCCCCTGAAACTCATTATTTTTTATACTTTTTCATTTGATTTTATATTTTTTCCACACTTTCTTCTTATTGTTCGATTTTTTTCCCGTATTTTGTAGAATCACCATATAATATCGATTCTTTTCTGTTTGCTGTTTTGGTTAATCCCTTCCATCTCCGATAAATTAATTTCTGGAATAATAAATAAATCTGTAAAGTCTTTATGATAAATAATTCTGTTTATAAGTATAACAAACAATTAATAATTAAATAATCAACAATAATATATATTTATTTTAAACATATACAAAATAAATAAAGTAAAATAAATAATAATAAATATTATAACCAATTATAAACAATTTTTCGAAAAATCTGCTAAAATAACACCTATATGTGTGGTAACATTTTCCAGCAACCCCTGTAAACAGCTTCAAACTTACTTCTGAAGGAAAAATATTACGATTTTGACAAAAAAAAAACGTGATAAAATTTCCTTAGCGACGGTACAAGTTCAAAAGAGAGACATACAACAAAAAACGAAGAAATTAAAAAATAGTTTGAACCCGATTTGAAACCTAGAAAATCAAGATGTTAATTTAAATACGCTCTGAGACCATACTGGCTATGCATGACGTATGAAAACAAGAAAGGAAATAATAAATGAAAAGAGAAAATCAAATAGGTGAAAAAAGAGGGTTTTGTCAGCCAGTAGCAAAATATGAAGATGAAAATCAAGCAAATATTTCGACAAGGACCTCAGCCAAGTCGTTATCGAAATATTGGTTTGATTTTCATCTTCATATTTTGCTACTGGCTAACAAAATCCTCGTTTGTCACCTATTTGATTTTTCTCTTTTCATTTATTTTTTCCTTTTTTTGTTTTCATAAGAGGCTAATTTGCAGCCAGGAAGCAAATTAAAAGAAAATTCAAAATCAAAACGAGGGTAATCTTCGCCCATTGAGTTTTTTACATTCTTTGCTTTCTTTTTCCGCACGCATGTAGACCCAGTGTAACCTAAGAACGTGCTTCGAATCTTATCATATTAAAGAAGTAGAAAAGTTGAATTTTTACCCGTCTTCCTAGCTAGGTAGGTCTACTGTATTAACAAACATCAATAATTTGACGAAAGTGAAAGCAGAAGAAGAGGAAAAAGAATGGCTGAAAACATACTTCATAGACGAACTAGTTTTTTTGCTATTTGTTCATTTGTTAGTGTTCAAACCAAAAAAAAACTACATTTGATTTTATTGTTTACCTTCAAACCAAATATAATTGACTAAAGCAAACTATAAAGATCAATTATCTACAAACAGGCTGTATTTCATAGGTGCGAGACGAAAATAGTGAAGTATGCTGAAATTCGAGCATGAGGAGCAATGGAGGCAATCACCACATTTTTTTTATACAAATAATCTTTTAAGCTCAGTGACAAAATGACATCATTTTAAGTCAGTGACAAATGACATCATTTTTTATATTTAAAAGTATTTGGTTTGAAAAAAAAATATTGGTATGTGAATACTTTCTGAACAATTTAGCCAAATGGAATAAGCACTTTTTAAGTAAAAGCTTAAAATCAATATAAATTTATGTCATGAATTCAAATGAAGTCTAAGAGGAGAAACTAGACACCCACCCCTATTATATTGCTTTTAATTTTCCAACTTTCTTTTACGTTTGCATTGGGTATCTGAACCAGCGGCTGAGTTTTAGGTTCAATTTGCCTAATTAAAACCAATAATTTATTTTATGGTACTGTCAACTTCAGTGGCAAACTACTTTATTCGTTTTCTAGTTATCATCATCTTAGTGCTTTTTTTTTAATGCTTGTTTAGAGACCAAATAGTAATAATCTCACCTTTAGGATTTACATTTGCATCCAGTATAAGTTGTCCATGTCTTAAATAATTCAGCAATGGAGTAAAATATTCGGGTGATCGGTCAATTAAATACGCACCATCCATTTGCCGACTAGGAATTAGTTCCTCTTGCAAAAACATCCTGCAATGAAACAAACATATTTGATTGTGCCCATGACAATCAGGGGTATGAATTTCAATAGGGTTGTGGTGGGGTGCTCCCAATGCCTTTTTCCCCCTTTTGCAGTATGTTTTTTTTTTTTAAGAATTAACGACGCTTCTTGACTACTATGGTCCCCGCGTCAGCACTGCAGTGCATTCCTGCAGCGTGATTCGATCTCTGGGTCCCGTGCAGTATGTTTTTGTTTATCTTCTCCAACAGTTTCAAAATATATAATTTTTCTAATTATATTTGTGATAATGATCATATAATTTTTATGTTATAAGCCTATTATACCTTGTTATCCTTAAAATACAAATCGCTTAACATTCAATTTGACTCAACTTAACACTCTGGTATTTGTTTCTTCGTATCCATTCTTTTCCTTTCTAGACATTTTCTTCTGAAGTAGGTTGATTCTCTTTCAACCTGCATTACTTTACTTTTCGGCTGGTTCTCATAAGCGAGCCCGATTTTTCACACTTTACATTTAATGTAGACGGTTTATTACACTGCAGAAGAAACAGCTTATTGGCTGTTTATTCTGTAATGATTTTGTTTTCAAATAAAAATTTCCCACTCATTCTACTGAGAGAAATCTATTTACAAGTATCTATAAATTATTATTATTTTATATAAATTTATAATGATTTATCCAAATTATAAATAAATCATAAAATATTTATCAATAAATAAATAAACCTCTCTTACCACAACTACTACTACCAAGTATTTACTGTTAATCAACACTAGCGGCTATAATCAAAAAAAAAAATTACCCGGCATTAATACTATTAATATATATGTAAGTTATCTTTGTAAGTTATGAAAAAAAAGGATTAAACTAAAAAAAAAATTCTCGAAAATTTAGCCATACCTAAAACAAAGAGGAATTACACTGAAGCAAAACTTGAAGAAAGCACAGATTACCACAAACAAGTGTAGTTTTCCCCTCCCTCCTCTTGCCAAAAAATTTAGACTGTTACTTAGCCTTACTGGGCTAAACACAAAAAAATGACACCTGTAACAAAAGTGTTCCAATATCAATATTTTTAACAATGAATGTAGTATATTTAATACGACTGTAGTATATTTAATAGGACTCAAGGCTACCTTACCTGGCTAACATGCTATCAGAATCCCGTCCCATCAATGTAGTCTTTGTGGTGTGAAAAACCTTTCCACCGATGTTTAGCTTTATCCAATCTTCGGAGTTTTCCATTCTACCATTTTAACTCTAACTTATGAGTTCTGTCAGTAAACAAAATCAATGATCATAAAAAAATTTCGGAAGTGATGCTTGATCTAAAAAATAAACACTAATATAATTGAGCATATTTGACTCCAAGAAGAGAATTCTTACTAACAAGAACCCGCCCTGTTTGTATATTCCTAAGACATAATGGGGGCTTCTTTGGTGACAAGACTAACTACAAGTAGGAGCTACCAAAGTGGGTAACAATCAATTAAAAAGAACTTTTACATTAGACACAAGACAGTATTCCAGTCATTCAAAGGACAACCATTTTCCTTGTGTCAAGTCGATGGAAATGTTATTCAAGACCACCAGTTCAAGAGTGAGCTCTAACAAAAGCCTTTGCTTAAACCTCAAACCACATGACAATAAGGAAAGAAATTTCCCAATACTCTAGACCATGTTAGCAATTCTGCCCCTAAAACCCCCATACTAGGCAGTTTTGATTTGTATCTTCTAGCCAAAACAATATCTCATACATTATACTGAAACGCTTATGCGCTGAGCTAAGTAAATCTCTAGCATCTGTTCTGACTGTGCTTTTACTACGGATCCTTTTTTTCTCAAGCACGGCGAGCTACCAAATTTGTTCCTGTCCTCAAGCCCGAGAGCAACCCAAAGAACATAGTTAAATGCCTATAAATTTGAATGTTGCACTGGAAAATTTTTCAAAGGATCTGTAACATATACACTATCAGTGTCTCGAGCCAGATTAGTTTCTCAGTAATCGATGATACGAATTGAAACTGGGATGGTGTACGGTAGATTGCCTCAGTTCATTGTCAGCACTGGGTCAAGCTTCAGGTGCTGTAATTTGACATAACAGTACTGTATTATAAAATTTAAAAGATAAGGTTGGTATTGATAGTTTATATATATCAGCCAACCCAAGGCGAAGGATGGAATTCCTTAGGGTAGTTTCCTAAATCCCACTCTTATCTTTACGTATATCAGGTACTTGGGGGGGGGATATAGAAATTCCCCTAGATCAATTTGTCATCAAAAGATCAGACATCGATCTTGAAAACCAAAAGCTTTTTAATACCCTACAAGTGTAGCCTGTTTCCTAAAGATTTAGAAAATAGTTAGAGCCTGATCTTTAATTCTGTACACACAAAGAAGTAGCTTACCTCCAGAAAAAAAAAATGCTGAGTTAGCTGAACTTCCCATTTAAGAATGAACCCATCAAGAGGGTTGATAATTTTTGCTTAGTAAAATTTCTAGTTTTTAGTTCTAATTTAAAAAAATAATTTTGGAATAGAGAAGGATTAATTTAACATGACATGTTTTAAGTACGGTATTTTTACATATAGATTAAGCTTCAATCAAGCCAAAAAAATAAGCTCTATTGGTTTTACCAAACCACTCTTTCAAAACAAAAATAGAAACTCTTTGAAAGAGAAAGTTAGTGAAAATTAGTGATTATTAGTGATATTAGTGAAAATTGATATTAGTGAAAATTGAAAGAGGTGTCTAAAAAATTTAGGCGTCTGAAAATTAGGCTGGTTTCGACAAGTTTACTGCTTAATTGAAAACCATCCAAGTTTTGAAACTAGAAAATAACTACTACTAGGCACTCACCTTGTGTCACGTTATAATTCTGATATTTTTCTCAATTTACAGGAGAACCCTACTTTTTAAAAATTCCAATCGTAAGGAACAATTTTTGTTTTGGCCAAAGACACTATTTTTCGACTGTAGGAGTAATTTAAGTATGTCTCTTAAACAAGAGCTAAGAGTTCATATGGCACTTGTGACGAGGTCGGAAGAGCCAGGAGCCAAGAGCTCATATGGTATGAGCTCTACCAAAATTCTAAGAATCAATAGATTGCTTTAAAAGGAAAATCAGAGGGTTAATGCCGGTCGGGATTTAGATAAGAGCTCTGAGTCACGAGATCCTTCTAAATATTAAAATTCATTCAGATCCAATCATCCAGTCGTAAGTTAAAAATACCTCAATTTTTCTAATTTTTTCTCTCCCTTTAGCCCCCCAGATGGTCGAATCGGGGAAAACGATTTTATCAAGTCAATTTGTGCAGCTCCCTAACACGCCTACCAATTTTCTTCGTCCTAGCACGTCCAGAAGCACCAAACTCGCCAAAGAACTGAACCCCACCACCTAACTCCACCAAAGAGAGCGGATCCGGTCCGGTTATGTCAGTCACCTATCTTGGACTTTTGCTTATTCTTTCCATCAAGTTTCATCCTGATCTCTCCGCTTTAAGCGTTTTCCAAAATTTCCCCCCCCCCCTAATTACACTGGATCCGGTCGGGATTTAAAAAAAGAGATCTAAGTTTCGAGGTCCTTCTAAATATGAAATTTCATTAAGATACGATCACTCTTTCGTAAGTCAAAAATACCTCATTTTTTCTAATTTTTAAGAACTAACCCTCCCCCCAACTCCCCCAAAGCGAGCAGATCCGTTCCAGTTATGTCAATCCCGTATCTAGGACTTGTGCTTTTTTTTCGCACCAAGTTTCATCCCGATCCCTCCACAAAAGAGGTTAGTTTCCCTGAAAGAATCTCAGATTAAGAAGCCCTACTTTATGTCAAACAGTATGCTCCAAACCCTAGACAGTGTTCTAAATGCCAAAAATTTGGTCATGTGGCTGCAAACCACTGAAGCTTAGAAACCTGCTGGATCTGTTCTGAGATAACTTTTAAAGTTGCCCAGAAGGGAAACAAGACAGGTCCCAGAAAAACATGCTCAGATTGTCAAAATGAACATACAGCAAATGTTAAAGAGTTACCATGCATAGAGATAAGGCAGAAACGTTACATGTAAATCACCCTACCATATAGTCAAGTAACTGCCAAGAGGAAAGTTGATAGAATAGAACCATATAAAAATATTATGCAAGAGAGACAAATCTACACTGACTCCTGGAATCAACCCAGCAGCAGAAATTAAAAAAAGAATTATTTGAATCAGTTGACAATTACCAAAACTGGTTACAATTATGCAGGAAAAAAAACCGATCCAGAAGGTAGGCACTTACTAAAAAACATGATGCATCAAATAACAGGGGAAGAAGAGGAGTAGACAGAACAGTCAGGATCAGAATTGGAAGCTGACCAAAAAAATCTTAATTCCTATACAAAAAAGATAAGAAGCAACTAAAAAAAAACAGAATCTAGATGAAGATTCTTCAACTAAATACAAGGCGATTAGGACATCTAAAAGTGCTTGGGCTCAGAAACTTGATCATAAGAACCAAACCAGATAATGTATCTCAACAAGAAAAATAATTTAACGGCTATAATGCTATACAATTGGATCAACACAAGGGCCATGGTGGTAATCTAATCAAACTTGTAAAAGACTATATTGCTTATATCATTGAACCAGGGATCAGGGGCGAAACTAGGGTTTTGAGTTTGGGGAGGGGGTATATAAAGAATGTGGCAACAAAATCATCCTGCTCACCAATAAATGAGAACACAGAAGCTAAAGTAAGACGATTAAAGTTCCAAGGCGTTGGCACTCCATGCAGACGCCTTGGAACTTTGTGTGGTGTCTGCCCTACCCCCTTTAGCAGCACCCCTGCCATAGATTAAGGATAGGTTAAAGCTACAGATAATGATTGGATGCATCTTATAAATTATCATAACAAAGCTGCAGATGCTTGCAGCTTAATTTAACAAGCACCTTGATAACAAAATCAGTAAAATATTTATTGCTGGAGATTTTAATACACATAGTTAAAATTGGGACCCAGTATCTAACCCTAATTCCAGATCAAATGACTTATCAACTATTAAAACCAATCCATCCTGTAATATATACCTACTAAACCCAAAGGACCTAGGAACTAGACTAAACAGTAGAAATTGAAATACATCAACAATAGATCTAACCTTAGCATTCCTAATCTTGTGCACAAACCTTTTACCTGCTAATGTCAGATGTTTTTTCCTTCAAACCACTTCCTAGTTTAACAACCCTCAATGTCCTCTAAAAGCAAGAAACCCAGCATCAAGAAATAAATAATGGAATTTTAAAGAAAACCTTTAGCCAAATTGGAGAAATGAAGTGGATAGGTTCCTTAATGATGCAGTTGACAATGCAGATATAAATGTTAACCAGCTGGCAATACTTACTGAAGATATTATGCTAAATAGTGGGGGAAAGATTTTTGGATATAAGAAACAGAAGAGAAATAGCTGAGATCTTTTCCCAGGATGGAAGGCAAAATGTCAAAAGGCACATGTAGATAAGAAAAAAGAAAGGAGAATGCTCCAGAGAGATCCTTCATTAATGATAGAATAGAAATGAATAAGATGCAAGCAGCATTTAAAAAAATCCTCCAAAATGGGACAAAATATGGATGGGCTACCCTTGTTGAATATAAATTTAAAAAGGGCACATCCACTAAGGAGTTGTGGAAGCCCTTCCAAAAATTTACAGGGAAAAAAATATGTGACAATCCCTCCAATCCTGATGCACAATGGAAGGTCCATGACTGATACTAAAGATGAATTGGAATTGCTCCTAAATCATCTTTTGTCAGAAGATCTTACTTATCAATTGCCAAATGTGCAATCTAGAATATGCCTCTAGAAACTAAAGGGCAAACTGGTAATAGCAAAATTTGCACAATGGAAGGTCCTTGACTGATACTAAAGATGAATTGGAATTGCTCCTAAATCATCTTTTGTCAGAAGATCTTACTTATCAATTGCCAAATGTGCAATCTAGAATATGCCTCTAGAAACTAAAGGGCAAACTGGTAATAGCAAAATTGCACCAGAGGAAGTAGAAAATAAGGAAAAAAAGTTAAAATCAGGGATATCAGGTCCTGGCAGGATACATGACCTATTGACAGGAAATGTGTCTCAGAAGTTCATTAAATATATCACTAAAAATCAGTAAAGTACCTAATCTGTGGAAAAGGATTACAATAATTTTAATTCTAAAATCAGGCAATAACCCAAAAGAAGGGAAATCTTACCTATCTCCCTTACATCATCCCCCTCTAAGCTAACAGAAAATGTAATAAAAACTAAGATCCTCCTAAACCTCCTCAGTCATCTTCAAACCAGAAATCTTTTGTTTCTTACCTAAATGAGCAGATGCCCTTTTTATTATGGAACACCAAATGAAAATGGGCTTCAAGCCAGGTAAGGAGACACCAATAAGTTTTTTAGATGCAAAAAGTGCTTTTGACAGAGTGGATATTGGGAAGTTAGATAAGAGAGATAAGATAATATTTATTTGCAAAAGGCTATCACAAGCTCTAAAGAGCCGAATTCGCTTTAAATGTCACTAAAAGCTAAGAAAAAAAAACATCAAAATCGTACATTAAGTCAAACACTTAAAATTAAAAGGGATTAAAAAAGCAAAGGCATCAAAGATAAAGGGCAACTTAACAATTAAATTACAAAAACATTGCAGTAAATAAAAAAAGAATAAAAACGGCAATAGAGGAAAAGGGGAATTTGGCAATTAATCACGAATTATTATTAAGGTGTCCCAGAATAAAGGGTATAAAACTTTTGCGAAACCTTTCTGTAACAGCATGGATTGGAGAGTAAGTTGGGATTGCTACGGAGGCTGACCAGGGGAGTCGGAGTCTAATGGGATTGTGAAAATCAGGGAGTAAGTCCTCAGTATGGGGATTGGAAATGACTGATTTAGCGAAAAGCAGGCACATTTTTTCCCTCCTTTCTTTTAAGGTGGTAATGCGCGCAGCTTTAAGGAGGAAGGAGTATGGAGTTTTGCCTTCTTTGTAAATGATCCTGAGCAAACGCTTTTGGACCGACTCGATTTTGTCACTAAGTTCATTTGAAAGTTGCGAATGCCAGACCGGACATGCATATTCCATAACGGCCTGATAAAGGATAAGTAAACACGGAGGGAATGTATCTTAAGACAATTAAATTTGTTTAGTAGCTTAAAAATGGATAGTGAAACATTTGCTTGTTTAACAATGTTGGATACACGTGTTTCCCACTTAAGATCATTAGAAATTGTGACACCAAGAAGCTTAACATGTTTCACTAGCATTTCGCTTGGGATCGGATCGCAAAAAGCAGGAGTAGATTTCAAGAAGTTGATTGTCATTATCTGTGATTTAGTGGGATTTACTGTCATATTTAGATTCTTGGATTCATCCGAACATTGGATTAGGATTTCAACGGGGTCACTTTTAATATTCCTATGACATACTTCAAGGATCGACAAGTCATCAACATATTTCCATCTTTGGGGGAATTCCTTGCCAATTTCGTTAATCATGACAAGAAATAATAGTGGTCCCAATAAGGTTCCTTGAGGTATTCCACAGTACCTAGGGAGGGGGTTAGAGAAGGTATTTTTGTATTTTACAACTTGTGATCTGTCTGAAAGGAACGATATAACAATATTTACTAAGAATGGGTCAATGTCAAAGTTATCATGTAGTAAACGAATTAGGATAGTGTGGTCAACTAAGTCAAACGCTTTTTGGAGATCGACTAAAACCAGGTTTAGCCAAACATTTGGTTTCTCTAGTTCACTTAGGATCGTGTGAATCAAGTGTACAAGGTAATGGGTGGTGGATGTTTTTCTTAAATTACCAAACTGTCGGATGTCAATGCGTGGTATAATTTTAATTTTAAGCCAGTCACAAAGGAACCCTTCGTAAAGCTTAGAAAAAAAAAAATGGAGTGAGTGTAATAGGGCGCATGTTGGTTATAGTCAGACTGGAAGATTTCTTTTGGATGGGTGTTATAAAACCTAGTTTCCAGCAACTTGGGAATTTACCAGATTTTGTAATTTGGTTAAAAATATCAGATAAAGGTCCAGCAATTGTGTCTGAAAAGGCTTTAATCAAGTCAATTGGGATGTCTAATGGGCAAGTACTTGATTTTTTGAGCTTTTGGATTTTATTTATAATATCAGAGGGAGAAATTTGGGGGAAAGAGGTGGAGGGAGGAATAGTTTGACCTGAGCCAGTGAAAGGGGGGAGACTTTGTACTATGGACGCAAGATGCAGGTTCAAATCGTTGGCTATCTTGTAAGGGGGCTCAGTGAGATGAAAATTAACTTCAACAGTGTCTTTTCCGCAAATCTCTTTAATTTTCCTGTACCATTGTTTGGGTTTGTTAGAATACAAATCCTTAACCTTACTACTGTAATACCCAGAAGCTGCCTTTCTCAATTTTCTCTTCAGGAACTTTCTTAGATCATTAGCCTGTGTGATATGTCGTTGCTTGAACAAATTAATTTTTTTCCTTATTAGTTTTTTAAAAGTCGCAGTAATGTAGGGTTTATCGGTAGAGCATATTTTAATTTTTTTCACCGGAAAATGGGCTTCATAATTATTCCTCAATAAATTTTGGAGGGACAAAGCCTTGAAGTCGACATCATTTTTTTGGTACACAGGGGACCAAATTTCACTAGTGATCCAAGAGCCAAAATTGTAGAGTCCTGAGTCAACTAGAGGTCTAAAGACGGTTTCAGTAATAGTAAAGGAATGTTTAACTGTAGCTAGTGGAGATAGGAGTAGGCTAAAGTGGTAACTACCTCCAAGAGGGGGAAGAATGGTGACGGGTCTGTAGAAATTTGACATATTGGTGCATATTAAATCAAGAGTTGAATTGCCTTTGGTAGTAGGGACTTTTACAATTTGTTTTAGACTAAAATTTAATTTTTATAAGAATATTATTTGCTGGAATAGGGATTACCTTACAAATAGGAATATAGAGGTTAAAATAAGGAATTTTAGATGTGATGTCCAGATCAGACCTAATTTACGCCTCCCCCAGGGGAAGTGTACTTTGTCCACCATTGTTGTAGCTCCTTGTGGTGATATAAATTTTGATATTGCCCTAGGAAGTGAGCTCTATATTCATGCAAATGATATTGTACATACAGCAACTTCAAGAAATCAAAATACACTGAAAGCCTACCTCAACAAAGGCCTTGATCATCTAGATTGGGGCACTGGACAATAATATGGAATTTTCCCCATCAAAATCAATAATAATGCATTTCAGCAAGGAGAAGGACATTATCCCATCCCTCCCCCCTAGGTTATAAATTTAGAATATACTCCATGCTGAAATTTTTGTTTCCTTGGGCTTCTGCTGGCAGGAAGTTAGCTTGGAATCATTGTACAAACTACCTTATTGGTTCCCTCAAAAGCAGGGCAAACCTTATAAATATGATCTGCAAAAATAAAAGCGGTGTTCCTTTTCAAGTTGCTAGCCAATTGGTGAAGGCAGTCATCATAAGCAAACTGGACTATGGCTGTGCATTGTATATGGAGTTGAAAAGGCCTACGTTAGCAAGATTGGATACAGCCCTGCCCAATGTACTAAGAAGAATTCTTGGCTATCTAAAATCTACACCTATCCCTACAATATAGATAGAGCTTAGAGTAGCTTGCCCAAAAACAAGAAAAAAGAAGCTGGAAGCTGAATACTGTTTAAAGAAAATGATAAAATCTTGTTAAAGAAGAAATTAATTATGTCTATAATTTGGATATTCATTTTTCTCCTGGAACAGAGACCCCATTTAGAAAAAGCAACCCAAAGTGGCCTTCCTTTGCCAGAGGTGCATAATTTTGAGGATGCTGGTAGTCATAGCACTAAGGGTTTAAGTAGGTTCACTAATGTCATACCACCTTTATGCAAGAGACTTGATGAACATAGGTTTGAAATAAGGATTTTTGGTTTAGTTGGACTGTTGAATGGACTAGACATAATGAAATTTTTACTGACAGCTCTAAGACAAATATTGACTCGTGTGCCTTGTAACTTTGGCTGAATATTGTTTATAGCTTTAAAATATATAAAGAAAATTATCTTTTTTTTAAATTGAATTGGTTGCAATTGTGGAGGTTCTGGATTATATCAAAAAGGCTTTTCCCGTAGGTTCTTATTTAATTTGTTCTGATTCTCTCTCAGTGCTGAATTATTTGTGTGCTGGCCATTTTTGTGTCTGTAAAAATGCTTAGTATGTTCAGACTATTGTTCAGGAGCCTCAACTGCTATGTTATGCTATTGTGTTGACTTGGATACCAGTGCATGTTGGCATTCCTGATAATTAGAATGCAGATAGACTAGCTAAGATTGGTGCTACTTCTAGTTGTAGGATCCAGTATTGCTATACAGTTAAGGTGTATCCAAATGTTTTTAAGAAGTGTCAAGCTAAAAGAGATAGTGATAAATTTGCTAGCTAGTCCCAAAACCCCATTTTAAATCTATATGATTTTAAGCCTCCACTAGTGGAATCAACACACCAAATACATGATATAGCAGTTGCAATTTCAGGCTGAGAACAGGTCATGCTCTGTCTAGGAATGTCTTGTTTAGATAGAGTTATGTGAATCGCTTTTTGGGGTATATGAGGATGTACACCATATTTAAATGTATTGCAAAAAAAAAGTTGAGAGACACTGTCCATTCTTGAATGATGCTTGTGTTACTTTAAGCTTTTTCTTTAAGATGTTTTTTTTTAAATTCTGTTGATGCTCCTAGTTTGGCCAGAATACAGTCTGTTATACTATGGGAAAGTTTTAAAAAGATGACTCATTTGAATGATATAATTACTTGAATTGACTATTGCTATTTGAAATATTATATTAGAGTTACTGTAATGCATTGTATATTTCATATAAACTTCAATTGTACCTACAATGTTGTCTGAATTTCAGTTGATCAGTTGACAAGAGGAAGACAGTGACAGTCTCCCTATAAATTCTAAGCTCAGGATCTGCCTTGGTATTTTCAAAAAATCTCTTTATAACTCTAAGCTTTTGATATTGTTGTAAAAATCTTGAAGAGCTATTTCCTTGGATCAATTGTTTACTATAGGTATGCAGTGGGCAACAGCTCAAACACAGTCAGCAACAAAAAAAATGTTGTCACTTTTGATGCCTCTCCAAGCCAGAAACCCCTTAAAATTTTTCTATGATGTCATTTTTAAAGGGTTTCATATTCTTTTTAAAAATTTCTTCAAATTTGTTTCCAAAATAACATTCTTTTAGTAAGATTAAAAAAAAATAATTATCAGTTGTGAATCAGTCACAGATGGCTGTTTTTTTTCTCACTATAGTTTTCTTAGAAAAACGTTTTGAACTTTTGGTTGCTATAGGATTTTTTACCTTTTGGGGCCTCATTTAGGCCTGAAATGGGTAGATATATGACATTTCGTATTAATGACTTACCAGCAAAGTGAAAATACCACTTAACGCCTTTTTTTATGCTATTTACACATATAATAATTGTTTCTATTGCAAATTCATATTTAAGCACTTTTTGAGCTCTTAAAAATGATGAACTTTGAATTAAAGTATGAGTTATTGGTTATTTTCTAACAAAATAATACTATGTTTTTTCAGTGCTGTTTTCTCAGTCATTTTCAACAAAATAATACTACATTTTCTCACTGCCAAAATTATTTATAATAAGGTTAGTTGGTAAATGTATGACTGTTCATATAAAGTGAACACACCACTTGATGGCTTTTTTTATGCTCTTTACAAATATAATAATCACTTCTATCACAAATTTAAATACTCTTTGACCTAATCTAACTAACCTAACCTTATTATAAATGATTTTGGCACTGAGAAAATGTAGTATTATTTTGTCAAAAATGACCAAGAAAACAGCACTGAGAAAATATAGTACTATTTTGTTGGAAAATGACTGATAACTCATACTTTGATTGAAACTTTGTCATTTTTAAGAGCTCAAAAAGTGTTTAAATATGAATTTTGTGATAGGAGCAGTTATTTTCTTTGTAAAGAGCATAAAAAAAGGTATTGAATAGGCCTAGTATGTTCACTTTATTGGTAAGTCAATAATATGAACAGTTATATATTTACCAGTTAGCTGTCAATTACCAGTTTATATACCAGTTAAGAGTGCTTAAATATGAATTAGCAATAGAAGCAATTATTAAATTCATAAAGAGCATAAAATAGGCATCAAGTTGTACATTCACTTTGTAGCTAAGTCAAAAATATGAACTGTTATATATTTACCCTGAAATGCAAATTTCCCAGAAGCAATTATTGAATCATGGTAAAATTCTAGTTAATTGACTTCTTGCTATCTCAGAAAGGGTTTAGGTTAGGAAAATTAAACTTTCAGGGATGGGTCTACAGGCTAAAGTATGTCCCAGGAAGGTATTTTAAAGTACTCACCTCTACTCCTTTTCCCTCTAGAGGGCCCTTAAGTTTGCCTACATGACAGGTCTATACCTATTGAAATTTTCACAAATTAACATTTTACCTTAATTTTCAGTTACTAGTTGCTTTTTCTCTGCCTTTAGGTCTGGAAATGCAATTCCTGTTATTTGAGTAGAATTTTGAGCCATATCAATGTGTTTTTTTCCAAATTTATGAAATGTATTTGCATATCTTAAAATCTTATAAAATGGAATTGAGCAAAGTTATGAAACTGAAAACCTTTTGTTGTATTTCAATTAAGCAGAAGATCTATCTTGCAAGGTTTCACTTTTATAGCACACATATTTTTAAAGGTCATCAAAGGTCAGGGCCCTCTAGAGGGAGAAGGAGTGGAGGTAGTTGCTTCAAAATACCTTCCTGAGACATACTTTAGTCTGTAAATTTGTCCCTGAAAGTTTCATTTTCTTAACCCAGACCCTTTCTGAGATAGGAAGAAGTCAATTAACTAGAATTTTACCTTGAATTATGAAAGACTAGAGAGTTATTTTTTGGGGGGAAGGCAATTGGAAATAGTGCCAATTGAGAAAGCAAATTGCTGTTTTTTTGTTTGGCCTATTTTATTGTTTAGTTCAGATGTGCATGCACAAGAGTACTACCAAATAGAGCTGAAAATCTTGTTGTGATTGCAGTGACAAGTGTAAGCTAGTCTTTGCCCAAGGTTATCAAATTTGACTTAGGACTAGAATCCTGCTCAAACCACATAAACCATTTTACAGAGAGCCTCGTTCAAGGAAGACAAGTATGAAATGAAAAAATTCTAGAAATAACTTATTTTCATTTCACTGAATGAAACGTTTTAGCGTCTTACTTTTAGAAGCAGATATTTTTGTGGTCTTCCTGCGCAAAAATCTCGTGTTTATGTTTCAACATTTTTCTTTCGAAACGCCATCTTAAAATAAGATCTACGATAACACGGGTTTTTTATCCCGCAATATTGCGAAAATTAATGCGGAATAATGAACAAAAAAAATATATAGCCTCCAAGAAATACAAACAAAAGCACAAAATTGACAAAAAAGACAACATGGGTGGGTCCACTGGTTAAACGTCAGGTAAAAATATAATTTGTGTAATAATAATTCGTGATTATGTGCTTGCCAAATTCCCCTTTTCTTCTATTGCCGTTTTTATTTTTGATTTACTGCAATGTTTTTGTAATTTAATTGTTAAGTTTACTGATTTGCCCTTTATCTTTGATGATTTTGCCTTTTTAATTTCTTTTTGATTTATGGGTTTGACTTAATGTACTGATTTGAATATTTTTTCTTAGCTTTTACTGACATATAAAGCGAATTTGGCTCTATAGAGCTTGTGATAGTCTTTTGAAAATAAATATTGTCTCATCTTATCTCTAAATAGCTGAGAGGATCACTGGTGCTCATATTTTTCAGAGTATCAGCCCTCAGATCCTTAGCAAGGTCAACAAGCAACACTAGTGGGTCGGCAAGTCCAAATGAGAAATTATTGTTCTGTTGCTATACCCTCTTAGTAAATATAATAAAAATTTACTGTATATAAAATAACCACAGCATAACTGAAGGTGTTCTATTTACATTAAAGGCTAGAAATCAAATTAAAACAAAGCTGCTTGAGTACAAAACTATGGTAAAGCTTAAAAATAACTTCACAATTATACCTTCCTTTATTTGATAAGATTCATATCTAGATCTCCACTTTACAAAATACGAATACACTGTAAAGTATTAGCAGCCAGAAACGAGCACGTAGCCGAAAAAGTAATGCCAAGCTATCTTAGCTTTAACACAAACTCGAGTAGTGTTTCAACCACATGTAAAAGAGGAATTGCGTTAGAAATATTATAACGTAAGGAAACTCACATTTAGAAGCGTTTACAGAAACTCCAATTTTGCCCATGTCATCTATGAGAACGCCCCAAATTATTAGCAAAACCTGATATAGTATGGCAAACTAATAGTTCGTCATCTGTATAAGTAATACGAATAAAACCAGCATTTTTGGTTTGTATCCTATTAGCAGCAGGATAAAACTTTTGCAGATGATCAGCAAGCTTACTTTAAAAATATATTGAGACTGTTCACAAAGCATCCTGATTCCTTTCTTTACTGTGATTGGCTCAGAGATGCCAAACATCCATTCCAAACGAACAAACGAAGCACAGTACAAATAAAGGAAAGTATTTACGACAGAAAAATTGCATCCTGCTTGAACTAGGAAATGAAGTTTTTGCAAATTTATTGCATTGTCAAATTCGCCTGAAATATCCACCATGCAAAAATAAACTGCTTTCGCGTTTTGCCGAAAACAACAGCTGGCCAAGAATACTCAGCACAACAAAAACCCACTGTAGACCCCATTTTATAATCAGAAAAATTAATGCTACGATTCCCGAAAGTAAACTATCTGGAACTAAAGACCAAGCTAATGGAATGAGAACTGAATGTATGTAAACGGTAATGAACACTTTACGGTGAAGTTTCTACAACACAGACCATATCAGGAGCACTTTACTTCTTAACGATCTCCAAAGCCCAGTAGATATTACCACCAGATAATGGCAATATAGCCTGCTGAAGAACTTGAGGAACGACACTAGCAAATAAGAAAAAAAGTACGTACTGTATAGACTTATCAAATCTAGAAACAAGATGCGAGTAAAATAAGCAACAAAACCACTGAATCTGAATCACAAATCCAAAAAATTAATTTTTGCTAGTGAAATTTAATCTAATACTACGAACAGCCTGAAAAGTAACATAAGGATCTTAAAATCTCCAAATTGAACCCTTTAAAACTAATTTTAGTATGTCGGAAATATGATTGCGAAAACTTTAGGTCGAAAGTATGCTAGGGTATGAGAAGTTAGCCATACAGGGCAAAACTGTGCAAGCATAGAAGAACTGTGTCAAGTATGACGAAATTAAGCAATCGTGACAAAAATATGCCAAGCGTGCCGAAACTGTTCCAGTTAATGCGGAACTATATGGAACACGTGGTGCTCTGAGATGCACAAAAATGTAGCGGAAATTCAGTATCCCTCAACCTAAATATCTTACCTTTCTTTCATTATGGCCATATACAGTGGAATTGAACCAGATTTTCCGTAAAGCTTGTTGCTTGATATTTATTTATTCTAACCATTGCCAAAAACTATTCATAGATAGTTCCTCTGGAAAATGTCGCATAACTATTCCAGCTAAGCACTTTAATTGAAACACGCCGAAATCTATATTTTAGAAACACGAACAGTAGTCTAGAAAAATTAAACAACTTGAACTGAGTATTATTTAATCTCACAAGTATGACAGATTACATTGAATACATTAAAATTAAAATGTACTTATACGGTTTAGCCAGCGTGGCTAGCCTCAGCTCTTCGACCAAGATAACATTACACCTTATCGACTTGTATATTTCTTTTACGTTAGAAATCCTTATTTGCAAACAAACATAAAAAGATAGGTCTCAATATTCTTAAAAAAAAAGGGACTGCGCAGAAAAAGATCATGGAAACAAATTCCTTATTGAATTTAATTTATTATACGTGCTAATTAGTTTTTTGTTAATGATTTTGACTGCCAGTTGAATATAAGTAGATATAACAATCACGAGGTTTCAACAATCTGAATCCCCTAGTTTGTTAAAAAAAAAAGGTCATATGTATGTGATACGACAGCCAAAGAAAATCAGTTGGGAAATATTTTGAATGCTTTTTAGAAAGTTAAAGGGACTTCAAAGTTTTAAGAAAAAATAACTTTTCAAGATAAATAAGAACAAGCTAATTTTTGGATTATAGTCCTAGAGCCAGCTACTTTTATCCTTTTTAATAGTCTTGACCTCAGTAACACTTTTTGAAGGGTTTAGAGACTGCTCAGATGTCTTTGCTGATGCAAATTCTCTAGGAGCTGATGATGGCATAGCGGTGCTACTCGATTCGTTTGACTTTGCATGACTCGTGATGGATTCTATAGCTTTCAGAGGCTCTGGTTTGTTTGACTTTGTATTATTCTGAATAGTTTTCGGAGTTTCAGATTCGATTTTTGATTCAGATATTCTTGTCTCGACCACTGTTGAAGAGCTAGACGTAGAAGGAACTGACGGTGCAAACCCTTTCGCCGGTGTAGAATGGGCTGGAAGTTTTTCTTGGCTTAATTGCGATTTCGTCTTTGAAGGCTGTGACGATACAGCTGTTAAAGCAATATCAGTAGCATTTATAGCGTTAGCAGAATTTGAAACTTGAGTTGGTTCAAGGATCTTTGGTGTTAAAATGATTCCACCTTGGAGAGACTTTTTAACAGATTGATTTTCATTTTCTTTTTGCAAGTATTTAAGAGCATTTGAATTTTCTTTTTCTCCAGATGCTTTGATTGGCTC
Organism: Artemia franciscana; assembly: GCF_032884065.1. Classification (NCBI taxonomy): domain Eukaryota; kingdom Metazoa; phylum Arthropoda; class Branchiopoda; order Anostraca; family Artemiidae; genus Artemia; species Artemia franciscana. The sequence continues at coordinate 34,420,634 of NC_088865.1, forward strand.
AATTGTCTTGCTTTTGCTATACCTTGATGGCAACTCAATATCAACCTTACTTTCTTTTATTTTTTCCAAAGTTTTTGATCTCATATCGATAACACAGTCTTGCTTTGGAGGCAGAAATTCCATGCTTGGCTTAACAGGTTCATCCTCTGGCATGTCTAAGCTGACCTCTTTCTTAACAATATCAATTCTTTTGACAGAGGAATTTCCTAGAGCACGGGACTTAATAGGCGGTGGTGGAATAGCCTGTGCAGGGATTTCTGACGTGAAATTGGTTCGAAGTGGCTCAAGTGGCTCTGGAAGTGGACTTTTCTTATTAGTTGAATTACAGCTTTGCTCAGATATATTGCTTAAACCTGGTGCAGTTGCTTTCAAATGTGGAGCAGAGCCACTGGTGGGTGTTGCAGGTGTAACAGAAACATGTAAATTTTTCATCCCGTTCGATGGCCTTCGTTGCATGTATTCTGAAAAAAATGAATTTCTATGACTGTTTACAAAGCTGATACAAGGGCTACCAAGGCTAGGGGTTAGGCTCAGGAGTAAGACTCAATAAGACTCTTGAAACAATATTTTACTATGCTTCAAAACTAATGTAGCTACTTTTTTTATTTATATACTTCGCTTTCATCTTTCACTGTAGATTATACTATGTTTTTTCAAATGTGCGAAATTTTTACCGAAAATTCTCTGTTTCATTTAGTATTGATGGTTTGCTACTAATCTGACACCAAGGCTACATACTTATCTGATTTGTCCAGTGCTAAATTTTGTTCCTAAGATGGGCTCTGAGGCAAGAGAAGAGAGGGAGGCCCTGTTAATTATTGAAGCCCTTCAATCAAGGAAAAATTGATGTTGGACATTAATCCAGCCAAGGATATCGTTACTATTGCTTCATTTTTATTATCATTTTGTCTTCCTTGCAGCAGGAAAAACCTGCGGCAGCGTTGTCGGTTTTGATTTGTTCGCTTGCTGCCCTACTGTAAAGCCAAAACAAGAGTTGTAGCCAAGACAAAACGGTTAAAATCGTTGCCTGTAAGTTCAATCGAGATAATCTCGATTGTCTAGTAAGGACAATGGCCAGGTTTCCATTTGAGTTCCCCTAACCCTGGTGTTACCACAGTAATGCCCAAACGGTCGCACAATCCGGTAGTAGAATTATCCAATGGAATCTAAAGAATTTTTTTTTTATATTTTTATGTATATACCTACCACAAACTTTCCTACCCCCAGCCTGGCACTCCCGGTTCGAAGGTAAAAAATCAGGAGATCGGTTTCTGTACTATAAAGACCATTGGTCACTATCTGGAAAAGTTTACCCCACGCTTCCCACAAAGATGAGCATGGGTCAGTGATGGAAGGATTTAAAGTTGGAAAACTCTACCCAATTTCATTTCATTTCATTTATCATCATTTACTTTAAATAAATAATGACTTAAAATGCTACTTTTCAAAAGGGTGTATTTCTTTTTAGCGTTAAATTACATTTTTAAGCGAGCAATAAGTCACGAAAGAGATTCCAAAAACGTAGAAATAATTTTGAATTTCTGTTACGTTTATTTTGTCCCAAGAACATTACTAATTCTTAGCCAGCCTAGCAGCTTTTATTTTTATTATACTTTGGCAACTTTTGAGAAGTAAATTACAAAAACTGAAGAGATGAAAAATACTTCAAAATTACACAAAAGTCTTCTAGAATTATTCCTTTTATTTACTTTGTCTTAATGAAAAATATCCCCTTTTAAGGATTATAAGCATATTAAATGATATGGTTTGTATTTTTTTAGTGTGTGCCAATGCCATCCAGTAGTTTTTAAAACATTTTGGTATTTTTTTTATTGTTACTATTGATTTTATAATATTGGTCTAATGGCTGAACTTGTCAGGGAAGATACTAAATTGAAATATTTACTTCTCTTATAAATCTACAATATGGCATATTTGAGCGAAAAATAATGTTTTTTTTCCTGTCTATTTGCAAGTTTTTATTGCCACTGCTATAGCTTGCAAGCATTCTTACGGCTTTATTTGGAAGAATCTATATTGGTTTTATATACCTCCAAGTAGTATCTATATAAATAAGAATCAAACAGTAATTTACATAAGAAGGAATCAAAGCATGAAATAATATTTTCAAAATTGGAAACAGAAAACATATTTTTGAAGATACATTTAAACTCGTTTACGCAACATTTTGGAGGAGTTTCATACTTCAAAGAAAAATACAAGTAAACAATGTACAAGTTTCATGAACAGCTCTTTTTTTCAAAAGAAGATTGGACTCGTTTCCTTTTTACTTAGAATGGTTGAGTATATCTATTTGAATTCTGGCTTGTGAAAAAGTTATATCTACATACTCGCAGACCCTTGAGGCTGGAATTCCCTACCACAACCTCACCGGTACTTACGCGTTGCACCTCTTTTGACATGTGGCTATTTTGACATCATTTTGAGAACGGTCTTAAAAGATATTGATAAAAATATAAGTGAGACAATTTTCGTTGCTAAAACCTGTTTACTAGTTATTTATTTGTTGACTACTGCTTGTTCTAGGGGTCATTTCTTCATGCATAATATTTTTTTTTTGGTTTGACGTCTTGCATAAGTTGATGTGTGCATATTTCAAGTTTCGAATTTACTTTTAAAATTTCATAAGAAAATTGTATTTTTTTTTACTTACTCTTAACTAAAACTTCTCAACCTGTGAAAAAACAAAATAATATCCATTTTTCTCGAAGAAACGGGAATCGTACTTTCAATGACTCTTTTCATTTTTATCTGTACTGAATAAAGCACAAATCTCAGCTAAAAAATATGGATGTATCATAGCTAGAAACAGAAACAATGATGCATTGGAATTCATAAAAATTGTGATTCAAAACTAAGTAAAAAATGAATTATCTTTGCTGGCAAGTTACGGATTTCAACCATTTTACTATCCACATTAATCTTAGGGAATTGATTAAGAGTGTATAAAAAACTCACAAAATTAAAGAGCATATTGCTGTAATCCCCCCTTTTTCCTTTGCCTTCTTTGAATAAAGTTCCTAGTCTATGGGCTATGCAACATTTTTTCTTTGGCTTTCTTTTTTATAATATACTGTAGACCCCCCCCCCCCCCCGCCCACAAAAATCTTAATTCTAAATAATTGTTTTAAACACTAAAAACCCATATTTTATTTTTATTTTTCTGTACACCTGAGTTCAATTAAGATAATATTTTCCCATGTTAATTTAGAAAGTACCAATTACAATGTCATTAAATAATGCTTTGTTGTATTAAATTATTTAAATTGTTTGATAAAGTTAATATCTTTCCATTAGTACCAAAATCAACAAAAATAAGAAACCTTTTGTTTTCCAAAATCAACAAAAAAACCTTCTTTTCTGAATATTTTCTTTTCCTTTTCCCTTGCTATTCAGCCTGATGAATACTTTATAAGGTAATATACCAGTTACCAGTGCCTTCAAAAATAGTTTTAACTTTTTATAGAAAATATAGTTTGAATAACAATTTACTGACATTCAAGAAGTATATAGGGTTACACTGAACTCTCCATTAAATTCAAAAATTGAAATTTCGATGTGAGCAATATTGCCATCTAGAATCCTCTACTGGCACTTCCCAAAAACTGCGAAAATTTAAGTGTTTTCCTAACAAAGGTACATAAAAGATTGTATTCTAATGGTAGGTACCACGATAATAAGAAGTCTAGTAAAGAGGTGGTATATTGGTATATATCTGAACCCAGGTAGAACCGAGTCCCAGTTTAACTGTCCCCAAGTGTAACTCAACCCCTGTGTAATTTAACTCTCGTGTAACTGAACACCATTTACCTGAGCCTTAAATCAACTGAGCCACCGTGTAATTCAGCCCCATTTAACTGGTCCCTCTGCTAAGTAAATCCTTGTGCAACTGAGCCCGCGTTTAACTGGACACCCGTTCAACTCAACCCAAGCACAACTAAACCTCATTTTACTAAAACTATGTTAGCCCCATTTAAACGAATCATCATTCTACTTAACCCCGTTAAATCAACACCCATTAAAGTCAACCTTTATGCAGCCCAACTCTTATTTATATCTATCCGTGTTTTACTCAACTCACCCAAAGTCTAAGAATAAGTTTGAACTATCGCTGATTAGAAGGTAAGAATTTGCTTCTCGCTTCATTCGCAGTTTCTAACTTATATTATCCATTTTGGTAACACCAGAACGTTCCAGAACTTTCGGTTTATTGCCAATATCATGGCCCGACAAAAAGTTTTATGGTTTTATTGCAAACTATGAGTTTTTCAATTAGTATCCGGGTAAGAATTTTACAAGGGGCAAATGAAAACTTTGATTTTATACCCTATTTCTTATGCTCTTTCAGTTTGACTTTCGAATTTATGTAAAATCATTTTGTTTGAGTCATTCCAAATAATTTCAACCCGGAAATGACACCTCTTACAGATTATAACAAACAGGTAATCTTTTTCTGTTTTGGGTATAACGAACAACGAACATTTTCTGCTAACTTTCTGTTTTTACATTTGCGACCATTCATAATTTTGACTATTTTGGCTTCTTTTTATAAAGGAAAAGATACTAAATTGTTTCTCTTTTGAAAATAATACTTACTTTCATGTTTTGAAGACTTTAATGAAGAATCATAAAAACATTTTGAATCTCTAGGTATTTCTAAAATTCAAGAATAACTGTGTTTATTAGTAAATGTACATTTCTTCCAAAATTTCTATTTTATTCTATTATTATTATCACAGAATATGTAGTTATAATATTGTTAATTTTAGATCAGTTTGTCCAATAGGGTCTATTTTATACTGCTATCAGGCGAAGTGTGTGGGACCATAAGTATTTACGGTAGATCTTTCAGTTCCTTTGTTCTTCTTATATTCGTTTGGCAATTAAACAAGGATTGAGTTTCGTGGGGGTTGATCTGCATGAGGGCCCAATTGAATGGGGTGAGCTTCAAGAGGGTTCAACTACTAATGGGGTAAGTTAAACAGTGGTTAAGCTGCAAGATGATTCCATCAAACGTGGGTTTAGTTGCAAGAAGTTTCAGTTGCATGGGGTTCAGTTATACGAGGCTTCAATTGCAGGGGGATTGAGTTACGTGAGGGTTCAGTTAAATGGGACTGGATTGCACGGACGTTCAGTTGCACGAGAGTCAGTTGCAGGAAGGTTCAGCTACACAATGGTACAGTTGCACGAGGGTTCAGTCAAATGCAATTAAGTTGCACATGGGTTGAGTTACATGGGATCCAGTTAAATGGGGGGATTAAGTTGTCAGAGGATTCAGTTAAATGGGGCTGAGTTACATGGGGGATAATTTAAATGGAGGTTCAACCTCACTTGGGGTAGGATACAAGAGGGTTCAGTTAGTTGGGTTCAGTTTTACGTGGTTCAGTTACACGAGGGTTCAGTTTCAATGAAACCATTTTTTCTTTATAGCGTTTTATCAGACTTAATTTAGTACAATTAAATCTTATTCTTTTTTAACTTTGTAGTATGTTTTTTTGTGTATTTTTGTTTGTTTTAATGCTCAAAAGTGCAAATTCGGTCCGTCGGAGCTTGTAATTAGATTTGTTTGATTATAATTTATATTTTTATGAGTTTTAGGTTAATGTTATTGTTTTAATGACACTTGGCTTAGCCAAATATACTGTAAAGGTCTATCTTTTAGTTATTCTTAAGATGCGTTCATGATCAAACAGTTCGTGGTAACGAACTGTAGTAAGGAGCGACCCGGCTCAACAGTAACCGAAACTCTAAAATATGGAAAGCTTTTTACTGTTTTAAAATGTAGAGTTAAGAGAAAGAGTCAAACTTTAGCGTAAAGAGCGGGGCGTTGAGGAGGAAAAGCCCCTTTTATATACGGAGTAATTTCTGCTTGTTTTAAGTTTTAATGTCGCTCCATACTTTCATTTAAAAAAACTTGTTTTTTTGTTTAATATACCTTAGAAACAAACATATCTGGACTCTGCTTACGTGTTTTCACTTGCTTCTTCTATAAAACTGTTTCCTTCTAAATACTTAGAATGGCGTAATCTATTAAACCTGGTTAATGAAAAGTGAATATTCCCTGAATACTAGCCTCTTAGCAGGTCAAACTTGGATTTCAGTAAAGCTCTGAACAACTATTTATTTTTGCACATGCTTAAATATAGAAACTATCCAAAAAATGAAGCCTGAATAGTTACCTTGCGTTTTCGGAGGAATTGGCATTTGACCTTCCGACTCCTCGATAGACTCTGAATCACTCTTTTCATCTTCTAAGGACCTTATTAGCTCGAGAACACTAGTACCTGAAATTTTATATATCAGTTATTAGTTAGGATTTGAGTAAGATGTGGAATTGACCATTCCACGTCAAGTACATACAAGTTTATATTACTGGTTCAAGCCAATTGGGAAAAAAAATTATTTGTTCAGCTTTTCCTGAAGTTAACTTTTAAAAATGTTTTCTATGAGAAATTGTTCTTGACAAAACAATACAGAGCCACATCAAGAAGTTTTTCGTTACAAACTGTAAATAAAGAGCGACCCATGCTAATTTTACCCAAAATACTAAGAAAATGAATTTGGCACCAATATACACATATAAAATTTTGATCTATTTATGATTAAATAAAAAAAAAACAAGTTTTTTCAACTAAAAATAAGGGATAACATTGAAAGTTAAAACGAACGGAAATTATTACACATATGAGTTCTTTTATTTAACTTATGATCGTTTTTTAAGTAATGCCAGGAAATATGACTACACCTTCATGGAAAAATCCCTTCTCCCCATGAAATTATTCTCTAGATCAGTAGTTCTTATAATATTAGACAGATCTTGAAGCCTTAACCTTTTAAACTCAATTACGCATCGTGTTTATGTAAAAACAAAGAGATATCTTTTGCAAACATTTGTATTTAAAAACAAACACACAAAATTTAAAGAACAAATAGTGCTTACTTTCAAAGAGATTAGTGGGAAGCTTGTGCTTGTTTCCCTTTACACAGTTTATCGAAATTGGTTTCTAACTTAGTTAAACACAATCTGAAATCATCTTCAATGTTTAATTTGTTCCTAGATTTACTTTTAAGACAGGTTAAACTTGAAAAACCCTTCCTTACTAATACCCATCCAGAAATCTTTCAATGTAGTACCAGCGGTCAAATATTAATTTTTTAGCGTGGGATCACATGAGACTTTAATGAGTTGTTCCTTTTGAAAGATAGTCAGGCTAGTGTCCACAGTATCAGCATTAAAGGAGTCACGTATCCAGTCTAAGTGTTTCTCCAAAGATGGAAAGTACTTTCTTTTGTGGATGTTCAATGCATTCAAATGCTAGTTCATTTGAGTGTTGAGTTCAGTAACATTAGATTTATTTTCTCATTATCTTGCAAAAATGTATAATCTTTCAATCGGCTTGCAGTTGCTATTTTCTATTTCTTTTTTTTTCAGAGAGTCATCTTTTTTACCATTATATCAGGTTTCTTTTGTGTAAAAAAAAAAAAAAAAATACAAAGACACTGCCCAGTATGGAAAACTTCCAGATGTTGTTTTTTTTCAAAAATATTGGCTTGTTTCAAAAGCCAATCAAAATCAGTGTGTGCAGAAGACAGATTGGACTTGTATTCGGTAAAAAAAAAATGTAATTCTTTGTGGAGTTCAAATACATAATTAGCACAAAACATTTCCCCAATAAAGCCATCATACCTCAGTATGTAGCAATAAGTTATCATGGAGGCCCCCCATTTGCTGGCATAGTATTTTAAAGTAACAAGATTTTTGACGCCTAGAATTTATGAACTTCACAATTTTAGCACACTGATCAAGGAGATCTTTAAGCTCATCAGGGAGGTTCTTAGCCACCAGAGCCTCTCGGTAAAGTACACAATGAGTGAACTTACACTCACTTGAAACCTTTTTAACATGGTCTACAAGCCCCGTGACGTGACCACGCATAGCCTTAGCAACATCCATACACACTGACAAGCAGTTTTATCAATCGAGCTAGCTTTCAGAGAAAAAAGGATTTAAATAACTTGATTGGACGATTTTGGGGAAAAAGGTGCTTGGGAGGGGGCCTAGTTGTCCTCCGTTTTTTCGTCACCTAAAAATGGCACTAGAACTTTTAATTTCCGTTCCAATGAGCTCTTTTCTGGTATTCTAAGTCCACTGGATCGATACAATCACCCGTGGGAAAAAACAAATAAACCCACATCTGCTATCTTTCTCCTGGAAAAAGATACAAAATTCCACATTTTAGAGATAGGAGCTTGAAACCTTTGCAGTAGGGTTCTCTGATACATTGAATTTGATGGCGTGATTTTCATTAGGATTCCTTTAAAAGGTGCGATTCTCCTTTGTTTTTAAAATCACGCAAATTTTCTCAGGCTCGTAACCTTTGATGGATAGAAGTAAACTCAATGAAATTTGTATATGAGATCAGCATAAAAAGTCAATTTTTTTAATTTATCTCGTGGTACAAACTTCCATTTTTTTTAGAGTTTTGGTTACTATTCGGCCAGGTCGCTCCTTACTTACAGCCCGTTACCACGAATGACTCCATGCTTGATGTTTGATGACTCCAGTTGTGGTAAATTTAGTAATTTTATGGCAAAGTGCTAAAACTCAAGAGCCCTGGAAAATTCGCTGTATTTTCAAAAAGGGGAAAACATCCACGCCAAGGCAAACAATCTCGATGAAGATTACCCCGTTAAGTTACGTATATCAAAGAACCCACAGCAAGAGATTCAAGGCTCTATATAAAATTCGAAGTTTTAATATTTTCTTATTCATTTAATTATAAACTTTTCATACATAATTTATATATATATATATATATATATATATATATATATATATATATATATATATATATATATATATATATATATATATATATGTATATATATGTATGTATATATATATGTATATATATATATATATATATATATATATATATATATATATATATATATATATATATATATATATATATATATATATATATATATATATATATATATATATATATATATATATATATAGTATATATATATATATATATATATATATATATATATATATATATAAATATATATATATATATATGTATATATATATATGTACATATATATATATATATATACATATATATATATATATATATATATATATATATATATATATATATATATATATATATATATATATATATATATATATATATATATATATATATATATATATATATATATATATATATATATGTATATATATATATATATATATATGTACATATATATATATATATATATATATATATATATATATATATATATATATATATATATATATATATATATATATATATATATATATTTATATATATATATATATATATATATATATATATATATATATATATATATATATACATATATATATATATATATATATATATATATATATATATATATATATATATATATATATATATATATATATATATATATATATATATATATATATATATATATATATATATATATACTAACTGTTGGGGTTAACTGATATGTTTTTAACTACGTAAAACTTGCGAATTTACAACATTCTTCGCTGTCCCATTGTCTGTGCATATAAATAGATTGTCAGGTTTACCGACTCTTGAACATGCAACATATAATTGTCCATGGGAAAAACAATCCGTATTCAGATCTATACCTCATGATTCTAATGATTGCCCTTGAGCTTTGTTGATGGTGATTGCTAATCGAACATTCCCTGTGTCGCCGTCGTCATTTATATACCCCCATGTGCTCCCCGGCGTCCCCGTTGCAGTTGTGTCCCTGTGTCCCGGTCGTCATTTATATTCCCTGTGTCCCGGTCGACATTTGTGTCCCGGTGTCCCAGTCTGTTATTTCTCTTTGAGTGTCCCGGTCGTCATTTATATTCCCTGTGTCCCGGTCGTCATTTGTGTCCCGGTGTCCCGGTCTGTATATACTTTCGTTTTTGAATTGGTATATGATGAAATAAATTTTTGGGTTTTTCCCCTTTTTTCTTTTTAGTTTTTTTTTGGTTTTTACCTTTTTTTTTAGTTTTTTTACTTTTTTTTCTTTTTTCTTTTTAGTTTTTTTTTTGTGCAGCAGCTTCCTTTTTTGAAGCTTTTTTTTTGAGCAGCTTTTTTTTGAGCAGATTCCTCGGCTGCTGCCATTGTAGGTTCGCGCCAACCCAACACCTAGTTTGTGGGGGGGGCTTCGCGCCCCCCAAGCCCCTCCCGCACGCATAATTCGTTACGCACCATATTAGTTACTTGCCATTGTAGTTGTGTCCCTGTGTCCCACCTATGAATATATATATATATATATATATATATATATATATATATATATATATATATATATATATATATATATATATATATATATATATATATATATATATATATATATATATGTTTTTAACTACGTAAAACTTGCGAATATACAACATTCTTCGCTGTCCCATTGTCTGTGCATATAAATAGATTGTCAGGTTTACCGACTCTTGAACATGCAACATATAAGTGTCCATGGGAAAAACAATCCGTATTCAGATCTATACCTCATGATTCTAATGATTGCCCTTGAGCTTTGTTGATTGTGATTGCTAATCGAACATTCCCTGTGTCGCCGTCGTCATTTATATGTCCCCCTGTGCCCCCCGGAGTCCCCGTTATAGTTGTGTCCCTGTGTCCCGGTCGTCATTTATATTCCCTGTGTTCCGGTCGTCATTTGTGTCCCGGTGTCCCAGTCTGTAATTTCTCTTTGAGTGTCCCGGTCGTCATTTATATTCCCTGTGTCCCGGTGTCCCGGTCGTCATTTGTGTCCCGATGTCCCGGTCTGTATATACGTTCGTTTTTGAATTGGTCTTTTTTTAGTTTTTAGTTATTTACCTTTTTTTTGTTTTTTTAGTTATACCTCATGATTCTAATGATTGCCCTTGAGCTTTGTTGATGGTGATTGCTAATTGAACATTCCCTGTGTCCCCGTCGTTTATATATTCCCCTGTGCCCCCCCGGCGTCTCCATTGTAGTTGTGTCCCTGTGTCACGGTCGTCATTTATATTCCCTGTGTCCCGGTCGTCATTTGTGTCCCGGTGTCCCGGTCTGTATGTACATTCGTTTTTGAATTGGTATACGATGAAATAAATTATTGTGTTTTTCCCCTTTTTTTCTTTTTAGTTTTTTTTTTGTTTTTTACCTTTTTTTCGTGTTTTTTAGTTTTTTTCTTTTTTCTTTTTAGTTTTTTTTGTGCAGCAGCTTCCTTTTTGGAAGCTTTTTTTTGGCAGCTTTTTTTTTAGCAGTTTCCTCGGCTGTTGCCATTGTAGGTTCTTCAGTCATTTTACAATTAAACATTTTTCCGTCCACGATCTTCTTACAATTAAAAATTTGTCTTTGAACGATTTTCTTAAATACCTTTAATGACGTCATCGTCATAACAATGACGACAACTAACTTCATGACGACATGACATGATGACATGACGTCACTCGACAGACACCTAGACAAACAACTTATTTATATATATATATATATATATATATATTATATATATATATATATATATATATATATATATATATATATATATATATATATATATATATATATATATATATATACCGTGAATTTTCTAAATCTGGTTATTGTCGATCGACATTCACCAGTGAATATTAGAACTTAACTTTTCTCCACTTGGCTTTAATTATCTTTGCGATTCAGCTTTTTCAGTCTTATGCAAGCTGTGATGGTAAAAGTAAAATTTAGGTTAGGTTAAATTATTTTTAGTTTTGGTTACATTAGGTTAGGTTAAATTTGGTTCTAAATATCAGAAATGAGTTAAAAACCTAAAGTAACCTAACATAACCTGACCAAACCTCATCTAAACAAACCTAATCTATTCTCATTTAAACTGTGATTATCAAACCTTGCATGAAATTGAAAAAGTTGACTGGCAACGCTGGCTAAATCCTAGGCTCTACAGACCACCTTGAACATCAAAATCAATTTTTATAGAATCGTAGTTTTGATAATGAGTATTTTTCAAGGAAAATACTTTTTGTAATATCCTGACATTCCATTTACTTCCAAATATTGTTTTTACCATATTCTTCCTTGTTGCTTCAGGCTCGTGCTATCAGTTAGTAAAATTTAGTCTACTACTATGCGTAATGTTAGTTCTTTTATTCACGAATAATATCGACTTGAAACTTCTGGTATAAAAAATATAAATAATAAGAAATTCCATATATATTCTTTTCTAGCCTAAGCTCTCCAGCATGCTTAGTTAAAAAAAAAAAAAAAAAAAAAAAAAAAAAAAAAAAAAAAAAAAAAAAAACTCATATTACGTTACAAGCTAAAATGTATAGTCTTTACAATGCATATTTTTTTGTCTTGTATTGCAGTGAATATTGCTGATACAGGAAATAAAACTGATAAATTGTGAACCCTAGACTGAAAACAAACCTGGTGTTGGAATTGGACTCAACCTTGGGGAAGCCTCGGGAGTTGGCTGCAAGACAGCTAGCTTTTTAGCTTCAGCCATTGCTTTTTTCAAGTTTTGGCAGCTTTTAAATGAATCTGTACTTGTTGAACGTCCAATCTGTGACCTACAAAGATATGCATGATCATTTGAAGGAAAGGGCTCTACAGACAGGAATAAAATTTTTGTTGACTGTGTAGAAGTCAATCTCGGCAACACAGTTGGAATACTGCTAGATGAAATATCTAGCAATATTAACGTTGCTAGATATTTAGGTAGATATTGTGCATAGTCTTTACGCTCACAAGTAACGGAAACGCTTCAAAATATTTTTAATTTAACTGGATTATTTGCTGATTTTAATACTTGATTCGAACTATTAATGGAAATCGTAATAGCAAAGGCAATTTGCATTAGGTTTCTAAACATAAACCATTTCACCAAATCTTTTTGGTATGTAATGTAAATTTGTTTATGTAAGCAAATTCTTTTCTTTTCCTTGCTTTAGCTTCCTTCGTAATCAGCTTGTGAAATACGGAGTTCTTCCTTTTTGAGGCTATCCTTCTGAAACCAAAAAGTCTAAGTGCTATTTTAACAGGACCTGCATACGAATCTTGATCGACTTTGATTGACAAAGTTGATGAAGCTGATTTTGATTACACCAAAAATTGATAATTTCCTGGTAAAGCCCGCCAGAGCTTTAATTTCTTCAATTAAAGCAAAAATCTAGTTAAAGTTCTGGCACAAACAAATTCATGCTCCAAAAAGCATATAAAGTAAAATTGTGTATTTAACAAAATTGTTAGTTTATGGAACGAAAAAGGAGTAGTGTATAGGAGATCGCAAAGAGTGAGAGACAAACACAAAGAAGAAAAATATGTTGTAGCGTTAAAAAAAAGCTGAAATTGTATTAAAACAGGAACAAAACAAGCAATTGGTTAAATTGCTTGTCATTAAAAGTGAAGCAAAAGCAATAAAACCCTGATAAATTTAAAACGACAAGACATTTTATTCAAGTCCGTATCCAAATACATACATGTATACATATATATTATATATTATATATATAAATATATTATATATTATATATATATATATATATATATATATATATATATATATATATATATATATATGTATATATATATATATATATATATATATATATATATATATATATATATATATATATATATATATATATATATATATATATAACAGCATTTCACTGTAAAATCATGGCCGCATTATTCTTTGATAAATTACAGACGGTATGTTTTTCATGAACTTCTTGTAATTTCTTCACCACGGTTTCCTCAGGTTTCTTAGCAATTAGCAATATTTTCTAAGATTTTTTTTCAGGTAGTAGGTTTTGTCTCTGGTAAAAATTTTTTGCAATAGCGTTAATAATGAAATTCTAGTTATCTAGATTTTAATCCTAATTATAGTTCTGATTCTAGTAGCAATTCTAATAGCAGTTATAATAATACGACAATTCGTGGTGGCTGTTTAACCGCTCGTGTATTGAAACTATTTTCCACATATTGTAGCTAATGGACTATCTTCTATATATTCAAGCTATAAAATTATGAATAAAACAAGGATCCACGTATTTCACTGATAAACAAATCTTAATAGAGTATTTATGTTAAAGTTGTGCTTTAAATTGTTTCATCAGTGAACACTGGATAGTTACACAGTACTCCAATATCTCTACTCCAATAAGTTCTACTTCAAAATTATTTAAATCATTTTCTAGCTAAAATACTAAGTATTCATATAGAAAATATTGCCACGCTATATAAGAACCCCAAGGATAAAATTTTTGGATGCTAACAAGACACCAGCGTTTGGTGACCAAAACTTTATTCGTAGCTGCTTGTTGAGTATTTGAACTTGGAAAATACAAGTTTCAAAAGCATACTCCGAATTTTACGATTCCTTTCTTGAATTGAATAAAAAAAAGTTTTATCAATTGAAATTACAGAAAAAAGGTAAAACTTAAGCAAAATGAAAATGTTGCGAATATGAGGGGTACCCTTCCTCAGCCCTTGCTCATTATACAAAAGTCTTAAAGTTATTTCGAGATACTTCCTCCTATTCAACGGGCCTTGTGTTTGAGCTGTCTCTCTTAAAGAGTCGTGACAAAAATTTAAGTCTAATGTAAAGAGCGAGGGTTTAGGAAGAGGCAGAGCCTCCTACATATATATATATATATATATATATATATATATATATATATATATATATATATATATATATATATATATATATATATATAAGTTGTATGTTTATGTTTTTGTCCATGTTTGTGTGTTTGTCCACATATAACGTCATTATAAGTATGTTTGTGTGTTTGTCCGCATATGACGTCATCATAAGCATATAAGGCTTTGCATATGACGTCAAAGGCTTTGTATATGACGTCATTATAAGTATATAAGAGAGTGATTCAAAGAGAAATTTTAGTATAAATCTTACAATGACAGAAGAAACAGCCGAGGAAGCTGCTCAAAGAGTTAATTCAAAGAGAAATTTTAGTATAAATCCAACAATGGCAGAAGAAGCAGCCGAGGAAGCTTCTCAAAGAGTTAATACCAAAAGGCTTGCGGCTAATAGAGAAAGTAAGAAAAGAAAGCGTGCCGAGGAATCACAAGAACAGCGTGAAAACAGGCTTGCGTCTCAAAGAGAAATTACCAAGAAAAAATGTGTCGAGGAATCACAAGAACAATGTGAAAACAGGCTAGCGGCTAAAAGAGAAATTAACCCAAAAAAATCGTGCCGAGGAATCACAACAACAACCTGAAAACAGGCTTGCGGCTCAAAGAGAAATTACCAGAAGAAAGCTTGCCGAGGAAGCTGCTCAAAGAGTTAATTCAAAGAGAAATTTTAGTATAGATCCTACAATGGCAGAAGAAACAGCTGAGGAAGCTGCTCAAACAGTTAATGCCAAAAGGCTTGCGGCTAATAGAGAAATTAAGAAAAGAAAGCGTGCCGATGAATCACAAGAACAGCGTGAAAACAGGCTTGCGTCTCAAAGAGAAATTACCAAAAGAAATCGTGCCGAGGAATCACAAGAACAAGCGGCTAATAGAGAAAATTAGAAAAGAAAGGCGGCCGAGGAATCACAAGAACAGCCTGAAAACAGGCTTGCGTCTCAAAGAGAAATTACCAAAAAAATCGTGCCGAGGAATCACAAGAACAACGTGAAAACAGGCTAGCGGCTCAAAGAGATAATGCCAAAGGAAAGCATGCCGAGGAATCACAAAACCAACCTGAAAATTATTGCCTGGCATTCAGGTACAGCCCATTCGATGATTATAGCTTGAGTAGATGTGTTCAAATCGGGACTATGTCTAAAATTTGTCCCTATTGCAAGGCCTTGAAATTTAATGGTGAAAAAATGGGAATATGTTATGCCTACTTTAAAGTAAAAGGACAAATTTATCATAGAGCAGGGTCCCTTCTACCATTCTCAGGTGAGAATCATAAATTTTTACAACTTTACTTTATCAGTGATAGCAATTCTGAATTGAATGCACGTTGCGAAATTTCTCCCGACGTTGAAAGGACTATCGTTTCCCAATTGCAACATATTTTCCACGAAAATAATGATTTAGTGCGCCTGTTCTAAACAGCAATCGATTTGATGCCTACTGATACGCATAAAATTGTTATTTCTGCTGACAAAACACCTACTGGCCAACATGTGCGTAGATACAATGCTCCAACTATCGACGAAGTGGCAATCGTTATGGTTGGTGATCAGTTTTTACCTCGAGGTATTATTCTTCATAAGCCAAACGCTCAGTTGGTAAGAATTGCTGAAACTCATCGATGCTACGATGGCCCTACAATATCTTATCATTTTTTGAGATGGAGCCGACGGCTATTACTTTAATAATAAATTTATAGATCCATCCACTAACAAACAAACGGATAAGAAATGCAGCGCAATGAATTATTATTCCTATAGACTAATGATTCGTCACAATGAAAATAATTGTATTTTAAAATGCCGTCACTTGTTCCACCAATACATCGTTGATATGTATGCAAAGATTGAATCAGAATGTTTGCTATTTATCCGTCTGAATCAGACCAAGCTCAGCTCCGAAAAATACATTCATTTGCGAGATGCAGTTATAAATGACGGTAATACCACTAACGTTGGAAGATTAACGATTTTACCTTCGTCATATGCTGCTAGTCCCCGTCATATGCATGAATATGCTTAAGATGCTATTGCCTATGTTTGCCTATATGGTCTTCCAGATTTATTTATTGCATTTACATGTAATCAATCTTAGAACGAGATATAGCAGTTTTTACTTCAAGGACAATCGGCGGTTCATAGACATGACATTACGGCCCGTGTCTTCCGGCAAAATTTGAAATCCCTGATAAACTACATAGTAAAACTTAAAGTGTTTGGGTCAGTGCGATGCTGGATGTACTCAGTAGAATGGCAAAAACGAGGATTGCCACACGCACATATACTGATCTGGCTACATGATATAATTACTTCTAATGAAGTTGACGATGTGATTTCCGCTGAAATTCCTGATAAAAATGTCGATAAGGGCTTATATGATATTGTGGTAAAAAATATGATACATGGACCTTGCGGTGCACTGAATGAAAAATCACCATGCATGGCCAAAGGAAATATAGAAGAAGATTAACTGAAGATGACGGTAAAACAACAATAATAAAGAAGTATAACGGTACCACCATCGAAGTAGATAATCAGTGGGTTGTTCCATATTCACCTTTATTGTCAAAAACATTTGCACACATAAAAGTTGAATACCGTAACTCCGTAAAGGCAATCAAATACATATGTAAATACGTCACCAAAGGCAGCGATATGGCAGTTTTTGGCCTGCAATCCAAAATCAGTGATATCGATGAAATCGAACAATATCAGGCTGGAAGATACATAAGCAGTAATGAAGCTGTTTGGCGAATTCTTTCATTTCCGATACATGAACGAAGTCCAGCTGTTGTTCACTTAGTGGTACATTTACAGAATGGTCAACGTGTTTATTTTTCAGAATCCAACGTGCAACAAAGAGCCCTGAATCCACCAGGTACAACGTTAACTGCTTTCTATTGGTTAGGTCAAAATGATTCTTTTGCAAAAAAACTACTGTACACTGAAGTGCCTTCGTGTTACACGTAGAATGCTAAAAAATAAATCATTTGAATGTCGAAAACAGGCTAAGTCAGTCGACGGCCAACCTACCATCTTCAAAGATACCACGATAGGAAGACTCTACACCATTCACCCGAATCAACATAAATTCTTCTTTCTCCGCCTGCTTTTGGTGAATTACCCGGTCCGACGTCCTTTGAGTATTTGAGAACTGTAAACGGTACTATACATGACACTTACCCTAGCACATGCCAAGCTCTGAAATTATTGGAGAATGACCGACAGTGGGATAACTGCATCAATGACGCGTGCGAAACGTCAAATCCAAGTCAAATTCGTGCATCGTTTGGAATCATCCTAACAACCTGCTCTCCTTCAGCTCCTACAGAGTTATGGGAAAAATATAAATCGAAAATGGCCAAGGATATACTTCATCGAAAACGGTTGGAGATGTCAGATATGACTTTTGATTTTACATCAGAAATTTATAACTACACTTTAGGTATTACTGAAGATTTGTGCTTATGTATGGCAAACAAACCTCTTGGGAATGCCTTCACCTAATCGTAACGCTGCTGTTTCGACACGTGTAGAATTGGATCATGAACAAAGCTACAACACGAGTGATCTAGTTTCGTATGTACAAAATAATATTTCTAAGTTAACGTCTGAGCAAAAGGACATTTATGATAAGATAATGCATTGTGTCGATAATAACGTTAGAGAAATATTATTTTTGGAGGTGCCAGGAGTTACTGGTAAAATGTTTGTGGTAAAATTGAGTCTGGCATCAATTCGATCAAAAAATGACATAGCGTTGGCAATTGCGTCATCCGGAATAGCCGCAACGTTGCTGTCTGGTGGAAAAACTGCTCATTCCGCTTTGAAATTGCCTCTGAATTTTCATTCTACAGAAACTCCCACGTGCAATATATCCAAATCATCTGGGATAGGTAAAGTATTGCAGCAATGCAAACTTATAATTTGGGACACTGAAAAATTCTAATTTATCGGCACACGTAAAGAGATTAAGATTAACTACAAATATGCGTGTCCGATTGCAAAACGATGACTCTGGTCAAACATTTTCAGATCAATTGCTGGCAATTGGAAACGGAAAGCTCCCAATAGACTCAATTTCAGGACGTATACAACTGCCTGCTGAATTCTGTAATTTAGTGACGTCCAAAAATGAATTGGTTGAAAAGGTGTTTCCGAATATTCTAACCAATTATAAAAATCATAAATGGCTAAGTGAACGAGCGATTCTGGCAGCCCAGAATAAAGAAGTCCCCGAAATCAACAATATTAGATTAGTTCTAGAACCAAATGATGCGGTTAATTATCCATCTGAATTTTTAAATTCCCTGGATCTTCCAGGGTTTCCAACACACGTGGTACAACTAAAAATAGGCGTACCAATAATAATGTTACGAAATATCAACCCACCAAAGCTTTGCAATGGCACGCGACTTGCCGTAAAATAAAACAATGGAAAACGTAATAGAGGCAACAATCTTGACAGGGCCTTTTGAGGGTGAGGCTGTTCTTATTCTCGCATTCCCATGATTCCAACGGATCTGCTTTTTCAATTTAAAAGATTGCAGTTCCCAATTCGATTAGCATTTGCAATCACCATCAACAAAGCTCAAGGGCAATCATTCGAAAAATGCGGTATAGATACAGATTGTTTTTCCCATGGACAATTGTATGTTGCATGTTCGAGGGTCGGTAAACCTGACAATCTATTTATATGCACAGACAATGGGACAGCGAAGAATGTTGTATATTCACAAGTTTAACGTAGTTAAATTGTATTGTATATGTATATCTATCTATTTATCTCTCTTTATAAAAATAAGTTGTATGTATGCATGTTCGTTTGTTTGTAAAAAGAGCTTTTGCATATGACGTTATTACAAGTATATAAGACTTTGTATATGCACAGACAATCGGACAGCGAAGAATGTTGTTTATTCGCAAGTTTTACGTAGTTAAAAACATATATATATATATATATATATATATATATATATATATATATATATATATATATATATATATATATATATATATATATATATATATATATATATATATATATATATATATATATATATATATATATATATATATATATATATATATATCTATATTCACAGGTGGGACACAGGGACACAACTACAGCGGTGCTTAAGGACTTACGCGCGAGGGGGAGGGGGGGGGGGCAAAGCACCCCCACCAACTAGGTGTTGGTGTGGCGCTTCGCGCCACACCAACAGCTAGTACAGAATAATTTTTGTTAATTGTAGTTTATATTTTGCTCCTTACTTTCAGTTATAAAACTTGTTTTTTTTTAAATTTAATTTTTGACATTTTTCAAATCATGCCAGGAACTTGAATTAAAATCAAATTGCCATCGAGACAATGGCCAATTGAAGACAAAGCCAAGATAAGTAGTCTGAGTGAGAGGCAAAGCTGGCATAAGCCTTTTTCAAGATTATATAAGAAATGATGTCATTTTGACTTTTTGATGGATAGTCTATCATCCATCCATCCATTTTATGATAGAAATTGGAAAAATAGACATAGAACTAACGGGTGATCGATGTTTTTGGTTTGAATCATGACGGACAATATCGACTGGACTTGAATGCAAAAAAGGGGGGGGGGCTGAATTTGCTTATGCTCACAGGCAACCGAGTAACCTAAGTAAAATTTCTTGTGTAAAATTCTCCCAGAAATTTTTATCCCCCCAAAAAATCGTTTACATGGAAAATATCCCCAGAAAATCACCTCCTGATAAATAAACAAAGACGGTTACCCCTTGGAAAAATGAATAAAACACGCAACCGTGATCTTCCTTCTGGGGAAAAAAACATAGTTACACATTTTTATAGATAGGAGCTTGGAACCTCCAAAGCTGGGTTATATAATATGCTGAGTCTGATGGTGTGATTTTTGTTAAGATCATATAACGCTTTGGGAGAGTTTTGCCTATTTTCCCAAACTTAGGCAAGGCTTCTCAGGCCCGTAGCTTTTTATTCGGAACACTAAACTTAAATGAATTTAAAATCTAATGAATTTTTGGCCGTTTTTCAGGTTCAATTACTATTGGATCGATTCGTTCCTTATTTAAAGCTCGTCATCCCGAACTGTTTGATACATCGAAAACTATGATGAATAAGATATATGTTGCATAAATAGAAAAAGAAATGCAAATGAATTGCTCCAATTTAAATCTGACAAGTGTCTTGTATCTTGGAACACATTAGCGACATGCCGAAAAATCCCTAGTTTGCAAAAATCTAAAAATTCAGGGCACAAAATGATTAGCCCAATCTGGCTCCAGAGGGAGTGCAAAAAGGCGTAAAAAACGATAAGAAGTGGTATAAGAACTGGCTATATTCTACGGTTTTGTTCGTAGAAAAAAAATGATTTTAAATAGTTATCAAGAAGAAGAGCTTACAGCATTTTTATGTTTTTTCCTGATCCAACTTGATTTGAACCACCTTCTTCTTTATTCAGGCGAACTGCCATTATAGCGAGCTTTTTAAATTTTTCTGCAGGGTCGTTAAGATCAGTTTCGGTTGTTGGTGTCATAATGTCGTCAGCCTCTTCTCCAGCAACGCTAACTACATGGAAATCTCTCAAAAGCCTTCGTTCCCAGACTCTCATCTTTCGACCAACAGCAGCTAAATTTGGAAAAAATCACTGTAAAAAGTTTGAAACGGGTTCAATTAAAGAAAGCACTGAGCAGTGTTGGTACTTTTTTTCTTATGGCTTGACTTATTTCTGCGTGAAAAATATCTCTATTTGAACTTCGTGGATAGAATTCAATGACCACGTGTCATTTCAAGTTCATATCCATAGTTTTTCAATGAAGTAGCTTCTATATAGCTTCCAAGAAATAGTTCCATGTTAAATCTTTCTAGCTTATATTCTTTTAAAAAAAATTAACTTTGTTTTTAGCTTGTTCTTCAACAGACAAACTGCAAAAATAAATTTTTAATGACACTATAGACAATTAACAGTTATTCTTGCTAATGAGCAAGAAGTTTGTTCCCAGAAATTCTTTTCTTTCTAAAATTTCAGCAGTTTTATAATTTCAGCTTGTTCATAATGTTTTTGAATAATGTTTTTGAATAATAATAGGAGATGACAATAAAACCGAAAATGATAATGAGTACTGATTAGTCACTTTACAATTTTTTTTATTTCACAAATCATTCTGAAAACACCGGCTTGACTCCTTAAAAAATATCAGGATTGGACTTGAAACCCCAAGACTCATTGAAGAGCATTAAAAGACTCAAGAAGAAATATAAAAGAAAATAACTTAAACACCTTAAGAAAATCTTGTTTTGTAATCGAAAATTGATGACACAAAAATGATGAAAATTTTAATTTAGATAAACCATAAAATGGCACGTCAATACCTCGAAGTGGTGACTTGTTCGAAGTACGAGGCTTTCATAAGGTCTAGGATGGATGATAGACATGGTCATCCAAAACTGAAAAGAATCATTCTTATACAATTCCGAAAAATGCCAGCATTTCCTCTTACAGAGACTACCAGTCTGGGGTTTACTCTAATCAACCATGGGTTTCAAGTTTTTTTTATCACTTCCACGAAGTCGATAATTCAAAAGTCAACGGTATATCAAAGATAATTTAAAGAAAATTTTATTTTGTAATCGAAAATTGGAGGATATAAAACTTATGACATTTTAACTGGATAAACTACAAAGTGGCACATCTGTACCTCGAAGTGGTGACTTCAGAGAAACAGTTTCGCGTCATTTTGATGCGGTTGATATTTATCCAAATATTGACATTGCCTTAAGAATGGTTCTCAGTGTGCCTGCCACAAACAGCACTGGAGAAAGATCCTTCTCCGCTTTTTGTTGGGTGAAGAACTATATCAGATTTTCAATCAACCACGACAGATTGACATCATTGTCCCTGCTCACTATCACAGGAAAGCCTATTCAAAAGATGCCATACGATGATATCATAGACACCTTCGCGCAAAAAAAAGGCGGAAGGCATTGGTTTTGAAGATAAAAAGTCCTATTTACATAATAATTTATAATTCGTACATTTACTTATATATTACCAGCTATGAAGGAATTAAACTTATTTCCTATACCTTGTTGATTTATTTAATTTACTTAATGCCCCCAACGTACAATCATTTGATTCTTAATTTAAAATCATAAGTAACATTATTTTGTGATATAATAAAAATTATCATCATGAAGATAATTTTCTTGACAACTAATCCTCCATCCTATGGTATAAATACTGAGCGTCAAAAACACTTGGGTCTAGAGGCCTCAACGCTTTAAATCCGGCCCTAGCTACGAGCCTGAGAGAAATTTCTGGATTTTGGAAAAGTGGGCAATCATTCCCTAAAAGTCAAAAAATCTTAATGGAAATGATACCATCAGATTCAGCGTATCAGATAACCCTTTTGTAGAGGCTTCAAGCTCCTATCTGCGCAAATGTGTTAATTTGTTGTTGTTTTTTCCAGAAGAAAGATCAAGGATGTGTGTTTATTTGTTTTTTTGTTTTTTTTGCCCAGTGGTGATCGTATTAACCCCATAGTCGTAGCACATCAGAAGAGTGCTTATTCTGACAGAACTTCTAAATGACCAAAAAGACTGGAGGGCAACTTGGCCCCTACCACCTTTTTTTGCCAAAATCGTCTGATCAGAATTTTGAGATAGCCATTTTGTTCAACATAGCTCAACGACCTAATAACTATAACTTGGGAGATAACATGACCCCACACAGCCCCTGGGGAAATTTATAATTTGTTTAAATTCGCCCGGTTTTTACGTATAGTATTTGCTATTGGGATGTACGCATAAATTTTTCCGCTTGGGGGGGTTGGTGATTTTTCTGCTAAGGGATTTTCTATGGGTAATATTTTTTGGGGGGAAACTTATCAACGATTTTTTTTGCACTGGGAGAATCTGCCAGAATTTTGTAACAATTTTTTTTATTTGGCCCACTTTCTCTTTGCCGACTAAATTTCACGTGAGGAGATGTTGAGGGTAATTGTCTGGGGTAAATTTTTACCGGGATTGAATTGTCCAGACGATCTTTCCATGGGATGGTGAATTTTTCCGTGAAGGTGAATCAAGATTTCTTGGCAGCATTTGAAAGTGATCACAGTAAAAAACAAAATAAAAACAAAAAAGTTTTTTTAACTGAAAGCAAGAACAAACATTAAAACTTAAAACAAACAGAAATTATTCCATATATGAGAAGGGTCACCGATTTTTCAACGCCAAAGTCTGAACTTTGGTCTAATTCCCTAAGAGCGACTCTTGAAACACAAGGTTCATTTATTTAGAACAATATGATGCTTTAAAAAAGTACTGAAAACTGTAGCGTGAAGAGTTTAATGCTGAGGAGGGGCGACCCAATCATATACGTAATAATTTCTGTTTTTTTAAGTTTAAAGGCTGCACTTCACTTTCACCTGGAAATTATTTTTTATTCAATTCAACAAAGGAAGATAGTAAGTGAAGACTTTAACATGTCTAGTGAAAAGTGTGACCCACGTGGTAGTATGTCCTCGAACTTTGAAATGATTTACAAACGACTTTTCAAACGGTGAAACATAGTTGATCTTCCTATTGGCTCGAAATGCATAATATTCCCTAAGTTTTAGTTTACCCATCAATGGCTACCAACCTGAGAAAATATGCCTATTTTTCGATGAAAGGAGACCCCTACCCCTACCCCAAAAAAAGTTGTCTTGATTATCTTAATTGTCTTGAGTTGTCTTGATTGAACCACAACATTAGGTTCAGAGAGCCCCTAATGTAATGGAAAAAGTTCCTATATACAAAAACATGGAATTTTGGAATAATCTGTTTTTATTTTATTTTTATTTTTCCCAGGGGTGATGATATTAAAGAAATGGTCCCAGAAGGTTGGCAGAAGCTAATTTGAACAGATTTTTAAGGTTATAATACTCTTTTTAATTGGCCAAAAAGATTGAGATACAGAAAAGTTGCGTTTTTATCATTTTTTGGCACAAACACTGAATCTCACCAAAGAGGGCCAATTCGATATCCGATTAGAGTTTCAATATTGCTAATCGACTTAGAACTACCAAAAAACTATGTATTGAGCTTCCCTGTAACAGAGGAACACGATGGTTGGTTCGTTCCTGAAAAGTCAGGTAGTATAAACAAGATAAACTGTCAATATAGATATTTGTCTAAATGCTCCATTTAATTAAGTTGATTCACTTAATTTTTCATAAAATTATGTTCAGTTATGTAGAACTCCGCATCAGATATTATAAAGAAAGGGTAGTAAGTCCCTTTAGTAGTTTTGTAGAAAAGTGGAGGGGGATAGCAGATGTCTTAAGTAGTTCGTTTTAATGCCCAAGCCTCTTAAGTCTCATTGAACCTTCAGACAAATATAGAATGAGATTCAAGAAAGGGACAGGAGAGTAGAAATTAAAATTTAATCCCCTTGGTTCCTAAGAATAATTTTAGTATATGCCTTGATTATAGGTTTTGGCGGTGATAGCACCCATTACATTGCTAGAATGTTTCATATGCAGCATAAACATTACATTCACATACTACCAGCACAGAACTGGAAAAGGGAGTGGGACATTATGAGCCACAACAGGAGATTTCTTACAGGGGGAGGGGACAAATACTACCCGGACCTTTGTTTTCGGCACTTATTTGAGCATCTATCACGGCAAAAATAGAAACTGTTGTGTTTTTTTAGATAGAGGGCTTAAAATTTTGTCCTAAAATTCTCGGAACTGTAGATTTTGCCTGTCAAGATAGCTGTCTTTTGTCTTCGAAGTGGGGGTTTTCTGGTCTCCCCCTAAAGTTGTATAAATTTCTTTACTGTTTTCTTTACTATCACGAAATAATGCCCTAATCCTCTTTAGGACCACGGGAGTGTCTGGGAGTACAAAGGACACAAAATATCCGCAGGTCTCCGCAGTATATTTTGTCGCTCAAAATCGGTTCTAAATTTAGCACTGGCAACCTGACTTCCCGTTCCTAAAATTCCTCCGATTATCTATTCTATGTGGCTTAGCCAGAGAAAAGAGGTTAAGAATCTAACACGGTAGATATATCATCTTTTACTTAGCCTACGCAAGCATATATACTAATATTTTAAACAATATGATTTGTATAATGAGTGGATAGTCTATACAGTGATAAGAATTTCTTTTGTGTAGAGGAATTGGGAAGGCCAATTAGTTTCCAGATCCTTCCTAAGGTTTATGGCACCCGCAAACATTAGTCTTGACCCCCCGTAACCACTGCACATGATCTGCCAAATTACTAGCACTGTCAATTTATGAAAAAAAAAACTTCGTTCCGCACCCACCGGCACCAGAGGCACTTTGCCTTGGTTACCTTCTCTTCCCTTTAAGTCATCACAGGTGTTAGCTGCAATATTATGCATAGAAGTAGTTTAGTTTATTCAATTTTTCTATTTTGGAACTAAGTGTGTGTATTTGCTCGTAAAATTATGTGAAAGTCGACTATTGCATTAACCATTTCCCAAAAAGGCTTTTAGCATGTGCAAGTATAACATCATATGAGAGAAAAGAGCTAAAAAAAAAACCACGTATTGAATATTTTGAACGTTTTAATGTATTAAATTGCAGTTTTTTGGTGTGTTTTTTTTTGTAACACATGGTGTAAATTAATGTTCATGCGCTTTTTCAGACAAGTATCAATTACTAGCTTTTCATCATAGCTTTTTTGTTTCTTCTCTAAGTCAAAACTTTTCTACCTGATCTCTTCTATAGTTTATTCACTATAGAAAATCCTTAGTTTTCTGCTTATTACCCTTTCAACTTCTTCTTTTCCGTGAATATTGGTGAGTATAATTAGTTCCTTCACATCACGTAGCCCTGTGTCAATGTGTAGTAGTGGTATTTTGGTGGGTACATTCTTGTTAATTCTTGTGTTAATTCTGGATTAACATTGTTGAATTTAGCTAGTTTTTGAGTTCAACTTTCTATGGAGTTTTTAGGCTGTATTTGCAGACTGTGGTAGCTGAACTATATTTTTGGATTCCTCTCTGTACCTGTCTCTTTTTCCCTTTTCTCGACATTATTTTCTTTGATATTATGTCTTTCTGTATAATTTGCTTCTGGTGATTTTTTTAATCTAACCTAGCCACTGTTGACAAAACCTTTTGGGTGGTTTGTTAGAATTTTTATTTTTTATAAAAGTGCTGTTCTGTCTTATTTGACTAACCTTGAGTGTTCTTGGAAGCAGCAGACACATCCATGTTATTTTTCCTAAAAATGTCAATGAGCTCAAATCTCAAGGAAGAGATATCGCCTTTAACTTCACTTATATCATCTTCAGTAACTTCGGCATTTTCATTTTGTCTATGCATATTTGTGACGAATCTCCAGACTAATGATCTCATAACAGCAGCATAGCGAAAATCTCGTTCTCTGATTCTGCTGCTTCTTCTCTGAAACAAAAGGTAGTTAGAATCTTTTAGTGTTAAATGAAAAATAAATATATTTGTCAAAGGAAAACAACTTTTGAATAAATTTTAGAGGTTTTGCGAGTTTAGGGTGCTAGAAGTTGTTTGAAAATTAACGTTAACAAGAGTAAGTCACTAAGGCTAGGAATAAGTGAAGATGAAAGGGTGACGTTGGGTAACAAAAAGATTGATCAGGTGGGCAGCTTCACTTGCCTTGATAGTATTATTAGTAAAGACAGTGGGAGCAGTGAAGATGCTAAAAGTAGAGCTAGCCTGAGCTAAGGCTCAGGGTCTTTTTTCACAGTTAACAAAAGTTTGGAAGAATAGGAAGATAAGTCTGCAAACCAAGATTAGAATATTGGAAGATAAAGTGATGACAGTGATCAAATCTGGCTCTGAATCATGGGCGCTCCAAAAAGCAGACGAAAATTTACTAGATGTGTCCCAGAGAAAACGCCTAAGGATTGTTCACCCGGCTGACTGACTGAATTTCAAATAGTAGGTTGTACGAAAAATGTGGTTCAATCCCGCTTTCTAGGGTTATAATGAAAAAAAGGTTGAGATGGCTAGGCCACGTTCTGCGGATCAAAGATAACAGATTGCCGAAAATTGTCCTTTTTGGCCAACCGTCTGGGCTACACGGAAAGCAGGTCTTCCTCGTCTGTGTTGGGAGGATGTCAGAAATAAATATTTAAAAGAAATGGAAACTTCCTGGGAGAGTGTAAAGAGGGAGGCCTTGAATAGATTTAGCTAGGAGTAGCGTGCGTAGAATGACCACTCCAAATTCTTAAAATCCAATAAGTAACTTCTCACAACTAGCTAAATAATTCATTTTAATTTGAACAAAAAATCCTATATAATTTGAAACTGTAAAAGGATTGGAGATTATTAATTAGTCACATGTCTTCTTCATCTTTGATCTGGACCTGAGAATTAGAACAACTAGTTCCTTTGCAAGATTTGCATGCATTGTTGCATTTGATGCTATTTTGATGACAGCTGCACCGGTCACTTTTAAAGGATCTCTTACTACCACTCTTCCTGACTTTGAAAATTTCCGCTTTGGTGCTGCTGGACGATGCATGAAGACAAAGTACAGCATGCCGTTCTTAAGTCTTCATTCCTAATTTTCAGGATCAAGGGAAGGGCTCTAATGCAAATCCAATCTTGTACTTGAAGATAGGTTCGAAAACAGTGAACTTTTGCTGCTGCCGAAGTAGGAGGTAGATCTTGGGGATGGGCAAAAGCTATAGACGTTGCTACTTTCTGCTAAAAAAAACTCGGTGTCGATAAATGTCGAGATTATTAGTAGATTTTCCAAAACAAAATATATAAATACTGAAGCATTTTCCCTTGACTGTTCGCGGCCTCTCAGCTGCTTAAGCGCAAATCTTTTGCCAAGTACATGTAGAAAGAAAGTTGTGTCTTAGTGAAAAATTGTGTGAACAAGAAAGTTTGTAGGGTTCAGTCCCAACCTTCATAAGAGTGTCTTCGATGTCCCAAGCTGCACCTGAATTTGTTGTCTTAGGCTCACTGTGCAAGTAGACCGTGTGTTGCTCAGGCATAAAATGACAAAGTAACAACACCAACAAGTCGGTATCGTCACCGATAACTGCAGTATCCCAAGTGTTCAAACACTCAACCACCTTAAGAACAGTAAGCAAGTCAGCATCAGCTTTATTTGGACGATTATTGGGCCTTTGTCTCTTAAACTATCAGCAAGTCAATTGGTGAAATGGACTTTATTCTTTTTGCACGAAAGACATTCTTCTATTTAGGTGGTCAGCTTCATTTATGGGCTAAAGATTGGCAAAGCTTAGATATATTAGGATAGGAGCAAAGATTACATTTAAATGAAGATTCTTCATTAAAGTTTATAGAAATAGTTAGAAGACGCTGAAACTGCAAAGAAGCGTCTAATCGATGGATTTATCCCCCATCTTTTTTGTTTTGCCATCATAATGACTGCCGAATTCTTCCACTTAACGAGTACTCCTTCAGAGATTTCCATAGAATTCCGTCAAAAATCTTCCTGACTTTCCCTGCTTTTCGGCGGTCATGTTTTCTGCAGCAGTCATGCAAGCAGCAAGGCTTTGAAGCGAAAGTACATCATCCTCCAAAAGAGAAGACTGCTCGACAGAGTCAATAACTGTTGAGTATCTCTGCAGTCCATCTGGTGCCTTGAAATACCAGACTGTTTGTGTTTGTCACTTGGGTGATATGAAACAATCGTTAGTTTTTGCTTCAGAAGATTAAATTGAGCATAGGCTGAACGTCCCATTACCCACTGAAGTCACTGTACATCCATCACTGCTCCATCTCTAGTCAATCTGGTTGCCGTTCTTACACTTCTCATCAGTTCTTGTTTTGAACCAAATCTGTAATCTGGCCCAAAATCTATCCTATCTTCTCACAACGTTTAAGCCTTTTTGAAAGAATGGAAGAATACTGGACTCGTATGGGCCCAAGTCTGTTCATCTGCGGTCGATGCAGCTTCGCCAACTTTGTATAGTTGTTTTCACTAGCTGCTTCAAGGCAAGGGACCATGTTTGAATTTGTTAGTGTTACTAAAAAACAGTTTACTACCTAGTACTGTTAATACTATCATCCATCAACGGATGAGGGCGTTCTAGTCGCTCTCGTTGATGACAGTTCACTCAATACTACTGCTATAATTGAGCCTTAATTCTGCATAAAACGGGTTATTTTTTTCGAGAGGATAATACATTTGTTTAATTTTAACTGCGAGCTTCTTCCTCAAACCATTTTTCTTCTTACTTGTCTTCGAGTGTATAAGGGGAAAGCATTCCGGTAATTTCTTGCCACGTAAGCTTACCATGTATTGACGAATTATTTTTAGCATATCAATCGTAGACCGTGCTCTGTTCTTACGTTACGGAGCCTGTGTTACGGAATGGGAACATAAAACAGTCTTATTTAAGGGCAGAATGACATTATACCTTTGTTAAAACAGGTTTCACTCAAGTAAATTTTGGCCTTTTAAGGTAGTACATTTTTTCTTTCTCAAGAGATTTTCTGGCCTTTTTGTCTTGCAGTGCAGATAGGAGAGTATTTCGTGCTTTGACCCTATTCTGTCCTTTATGGTAACTGTGTCAAATATTACAATTTATGTGTTGTATTTTGTTATCCTGATAGAAAAGTAGCCACCCTATTTGGCATTGTTATGAAACTATTCAACACGATTTTTCTTATAGCTGTTCAAAGGAAAATTCAGGAAACAGTGACAATTGGTTCATGTTGCATTATTGGTTTATACAATTTGTAACAAGTTTTTAAAATTTACATCATTACCAATTCAAACTGTAAAAATGTACCTATTAAACTTAACTTTAAAATATTTTAGAAGAATCAACTGATACTCTTGAAAATCTTATTTTAAATTCGAAATAGAAACTTTAATTTGTACTCATGTAATCTCACTGTCGTGATATTAAAAAAAAGAAGAAATATTGTTAATGTTAGTGCAATACCCGGCTAGATTGTCGCCTCATTTTCTCTTTCTCACTCATACCAAGCAGCTTCATAATATATTTTGGTGTTGGCAGGAGGATAAACGGAGGAGGTAAAGTTCCACCTTCTTCAAAATATGAAAGCCAGAGTCTTGAACGTGCAAATTTCCATTCTTTGTCGGCATGCTCCTAAAAGAAACTTACATTAAAATCATCTAACATGAATGGAATACAAGCTTTAACACTGAAGAAAGTCATAAGAATCCGGTAAGAGGGGCCGCTGAGGGGAGAAGTTAGGGTTTTAGAGTTACTCTTTCTCTTGAATAAGATTTTTTTCAGAAACAAACAAAAAGAATAATCGGGCGAATAGCTAAAAAGAAAGTAATTGCAACAATTATTAGTTGCTTAATTTTAGCCTGCTTCTTAGTTTTAAATGAAATGGTAGTGCGGTCCAAAAACCCTTTATTTGGCTTAATATTGTTGTAACTCAGGTAAAATATTTGAGAATATTTTAAGCAAGGGGCATAAATAAAATAAAACGAAATACACAGATTGTCTGGAAAATAAATAAATTATGAAGAAATTGAAAAAACTCTTTGCTATAGCGATTATTACGAATCTCTTACGTTCTACGTAATCTCTTACGTGCTACGTATATGCCTACTACCATTAGCATTTCACATCCTGCTACAAAAAGAAATCGCGTTATCGGTATCAGAATGCTTAAACCCCAAAGGGCGAGATGTCCGAATCCATGAGGGAAAATAACTTCGGGTTCTCTTGTTTGGAGTATGAGTTCATGATAATACAGTAAATGATAAAGCTATAGTTAATCATGTACTAAAACATGTACAATGACACACACTAGATTCATTCCTAGCCTTTAAACGATGCACACTAATTATTTATGCTCTGTAACATAAGAGTATCATAAGAGTAACATATCAGTAACATAGAGTAACATATTTGTGACATAAGAGTAAGCAAAATTAAACATTAGCATATTTTGCTACAACTTTTATGGACTATTTTTCAAATTGTTTCTAGTTCATGAGGGAAGAAAATTTAGGCCTACGGTATCCTTGTTTTAGCCCTCTACCATAAGGTCGATTCTATTTATCGTTGGTATGGCAACTAGGATGCCTTTATCAAACCATTTAAGGTAGTAAACAATAAGTAGGGGCTAATCTTGTTAATGAAACTGAAACTCAACAAAACGGTAGTTTGAAAATTCTAGATACACTGCAAGAATCTTGAAAGAATCTACTACTGGTTGATCTAAGTTGTATAAAATTTGTATAAAATTTATAGTTACCAATAAAATTTGATTTTCATATAGAAAATATGTGTAATTTTAGAGAAGAGAGAAAAGAACTGAAACAGGGATATAATTATAATGAAATCGTGCTATGAAATTCAACATGTCTGAGACCCCACATTTCAGAGCACTTTCTACAAAAACCTTGAGTTCCACAGATTAAAGAATTAACCTTTCATTTTTTAATATATTTCTCAATTTTTTGGTGACTTAGTATATCCAGTCCCAAAAAAAAGTGACTAATATGAAAAACAATCTCTCAGCTTAGATTGACTGGGCTGAATCTTTTGCAACTTCATTAGGTCAAGGGCAGCCTTTTGGGGCTGAAACCATTATTTTATTGTATAAAATTATATAAACCGAAACTTGGTTGTAACGTAGATTCTCCAATTGCGCCAATGTTCGGTAGAACTTTGAAGTTTCATCCAATACAGTCCTCTCTTAATGTTTTAAAGCTACTGGTTTAATATGGCAGACCCTAGAAAAGATAAGCCACATCCATAACCAAAATTATCATTATAATGTGTCGTGGTATCTGCAACTAACCATGAAGGGCATTAAAATTTTGTATATCCGTTAGATAAAACTCCATCTCAATGTTCTATAGCC
The DNA here is from genome assembly GCF_032884065.1 of Artemia franciscana. Lineage (NCBI taxonomy): Eukaryota > Metazoa > Arthropoda > Branchiopoda > Anostraca > Artemiidae > Artemia > Artemia franciscana. Next base: position 34,453,215 of record NC_088865.1, read on the forward strand.
AATAATTTAATATGGTAGCCCCAAGAAAAGGTAAGTTACATGTGTAACCATACTTATTGTGATTAATGTGAATTTTTTCATTCTTGTGGACACCACATCCGTTCAGGGTTTCTCAGACATGCTAAGCGAACATTCACGTATGAGTATGCGTAGGGTTTTGATTTTTTTTGGGAAGGGGGGCTACAAAAGGGATAGTTTTACAAAAGAAAATGAAAAAACGCATTAAAATTTCGTTTATATTCATTTTTATCTCGTTGTTTACGAGTCGAACGAACATTCCTTGGGGGAGGTTCTCAAAACCCCTACCCCCCCTGAACCCTACCTTCCCTCTACCCCCCTTAAAATTCCGATTTTAAGTTTCAGCTCTATTGAAAAAGACAAGTTCTACTTACCACTCATTGCAATGAGTGTTTTCATTGTGTATAACGAAATTCGTCTTATATGCCTGCATTTAAAGGCCACTGAATATTGCAGGCTATATGTATAGTTTTCAATATTTTTCCCTCAAATTTTCTTCACAATCCAGCATAAACTAGCATAAAGTAGGAATTGTTAGAGTAAAATGTAAAAATATTTGTTTTACTGCTTTAAGCTATACTAAAGTTTATCAAGAATATAATGAAAATAAAAATAAAAGCTTTACAAAATCTTTTATCTAAAATATGCTTAAAGGCAACACAGAATAACTTCCTGCTACCCGGAATAACTAGAATTATTTCAAACAGAAATAAAAGGGCGGGTCAGCCAGGATAAAAAATTAAAGAACTATCCAAGAAGGATTTTCTATGTGATGTCAGCCCAGGCTTTCATTTTTAGTCTGACAATTTGGGTGAACAGACACAGTCTTTTCTTATTCTTTTAGTGCTTATAGACAAATAAAGTGTTAATTTATTTTTTGATTGTATCAGATTAACGACGCTTCTTGACTACTAAGGTCCCTGCGTCGGCCCTGCAGTGCATTGCTGCAGCATGATTCGATCTCTATGTCCCGTATTACCAAGCTAAGGTGAAACCCACTGCGCCACCACAGGACTATTTTTTCATGTTTTTATTGTGTACAGGGGTTTGAAATATTTGCTTTAAGTTTCTCAGACATGGTGAACTGTATAGTTTCGCTTTTTTTTCAAGATCTCTTCCTTCCTTTTGGGGTATTCCCATCTTTTCTAAACCTATGTAAGTTTTCCTATGATGGGCGAAATTTCATGCAGGACTTTAGACATAACAGATTTTAGATAGTTGAAAACAGCATACGAAGGAAAATCTTCTGATATATACATGTCTATCAAAATTTTATTTTAGAGTTTTGGTTTGTATTGACAAGGGTCGGTCGTTACCGAGCATAAACGGCCTAACAAATATTTTAGCCAAAATTTTGCTGTTTCCAAATTGTAGTAGAACCCTCTGCTCTCAGGGAAATGCAGCTAAATGAGCACATTCGTTCTTGAAACATTATGGTAAAAACGATTCAAGTTAAAAAATATTTTAGATTTTTCTTTGAATTTAAGGTGAACTTTAGATAAAAGAGATAAAATTCGATGGTTGTGCCAACCCTTCCTATACTATGGGCAAACACGGATCGTTTTAAGTAAAAAAAATTTCTTTACCACGCGAAAAAAAATAATTAGACGTCAAAGTTATCATTTTACTTACTGTGATGAGTGCATAAGAATTTGACATCATAGCAATGAGGAGGTTGAGAAGTACTACGACGTTGATCACAGAGTATGATCCAAACATAAGCAAGCCCCAGAATCGTGTATAGGATTTGATGCCACTGAGCTCAAAATTGTCAAGTCCTATCATACCAAAGCTTGCCCAGAACAGGGACTGCGATGTCTCAAATAGACTGAAATAATTAAGAATAAAGATGTGGTATTTGTTATTTATTCCTAAAAAGTTATATTTATACTAATAATGACCACACTTGCATGGTTTAGCAGTAACACTAAGGAAAAAATAAACTGTTGCTCTAATTGATGTCTCGAGAAAAATTATAGTAACAGGGGGGGGGATACTGATTTTGAACCCTCCCCCCTCCCAAAAGAAAAAATGTCCAGCTTGGAAAAAAGTAACCAAAATACATATAAAATTATTTTTAATGCATTTTGTAAGGTTTTCTTTCGAAGCCCCTTCCCCCTGAAAAATCACCCCCTCCCAGAAAAAACACTGGATATGCCCTTGGCCTTGAGTTAGAGAATAAGGTAGTATCATGGATTTTAGAACTATTTTGTCGTACATGGCAATAAATAGCCAAATTACCCTTTGAACAGGCTTGTTAACTGATATCAAGAAACACACAACAGTACTGTACCAAGAACGATGTGGCACTCATTTGAGGCTCAAAATTACGATGTGCAAATAATTTTCACAGTGTCGGTGTCAGAAAATACTTAGAATTAGTCCCAAATATCTCTATATAGACAAATTTCGAAAACTTTGATTACAGATGATCAAGAAAGTTTTGATTTCACTCCCCATCGCTGTCACAAACAGCCTCTAGCATAACAGGAAGACACGTTTGTCGGCCCTTTGGATAATGGCAAGCCGATTCCGTTATTCATGCCAACAAGCACACGTTTATTGTCTTATTCTATAAGCTGGAAACCTAATCAGGTTTCAACATGAGCTGCCTCACAAAGCCGTTAAAAGTAAGGACTCTGAAGCTAAGTTAAAATACATGAATAGCAAAGAAATTAAGACAAGATTGTATACTTATGAAACCGTCTCCATTTCATGCATGCCTCAGGATTTTTGCTCCAGTCTGCACCTCCATCAGGTAAGGAGAAACATTTCTTGTACTCAATGTCGCAGAAATACCATAAAAGTTGATTCAGACCTATAAGGAATAAAGTTTTTACGGAATACGGTTCCTTACGTTTCCGTAAAATTTCCAAACCACAAGAGCTTACAGTTCACTTTTATTTAGAAGAGCTTGGTAGGGGGATATTAAAGGAAGCTTATAACAAGTTTAAAGGTTTGATGGGTTCGGTTGTCCGACCAATCCTTTATTATTATCTGTATGTTCCTCAAAACACTTAACCAATCGAACAGAATAAGATAATTAGATTACTAAGAAAGAACTAGAGCTAGAGTCTAAAAAAACAGGCCCAAATTCTAAACAATAAACGGAGATCTTTGGTATGGCTATAAAATAACAGTTTGTTTGGGAATAATAATAAGTTCTGAAGTCAATGATAGTTTTTCCTTATGTTAATCCTGAGTCTGAAGGAATATTATTGTTATGAAGTTATTATGACGTGACTTCTCTCAGTTTCTGATACAGTAAGGCAAATTGATTATTGGGCCAGTTTTAATAATGGGTCCCGTGCCTTATTCCCTTAAGAGTGGTTTCATGAACCTAAACGGTAGCTATTAAGCGTGACTAAATTAAAGCTGTATAGCCTGCTGAGTCTTATAGAAGAAGAGTTAAGGTCATTATTTATTGGATCCAAGTGTAACAAGTTACAGGTAAAGGCATCAACAAGTCAGTAGTGAATAAATCAATAATTACTTAGTAAATAACAATCAAACTAATGTAGATCACACTTACGCTCAAAACAATCTTGGTATTCCAAATTTCCAGTTAAAAAAACAAGGCTCAAGAACACTGCTTATTTTAAAGTTATGCATATATCATCATTGGAATTCGGTGAATAACATCTTGTCTGAGTTTTTGGAGCTTTTGTAATTTTAAGTCAAGACTTTTTTTCTTAAATATCTGAGGAATTACTTTTATTTACCTTGGCCGAAAAATATTTATTTTAATATTGATTCAGAAAACATCACTTACCACAAGCAAATGCAAACAGGACCAGTGAGTAGATAAAGAAGAATTTGACGATATCAATGACCATTCTTCCTAGGCAGATTTGAAGCGGACCCAGGTAAGGGTTGATCAAAAAGAGGTGAACGAGTTTCAAGGCACTAAAAAAAATTCAAACATATATTATTGGGATTTCAAAGGAAATTTATTCAGAAAAAGGGCATAGATTACTTTATTTTAGATGTCTTTCGATAAAAATATTTCAGAATAAAGTAAACCAGAAACGGGGTATTTATTCCCTTGGGCAGTACATACGCTCTTGGTGTTTCTATATTATTAAATTAAAAAAACCTTTTCTACGAGATAAGTTTTTCAAAGCAAAGTAAACAGTTCCATTAAGACAAGAATGAGTAAAAATTAATTCAAATAATCTTCCAAGCGTAAAACTACCACAAATCACTATCAATAAATAAATGAAATTCAAAACGAAGAGAAAATACATTAATCATCTGAGTCAAACATAAAACGAGCAAAAACTAACATGAGGTGGGCTGATAATGCCTTCTCATTACCAGAACAAATTTGAGCTTTGCTGAAAAAAAAAAAAAAAAAAAAACAAATGACCATGGATCAGTTTAATCAACACATACTGACATCTGTTCCTAAAGGTTTTGACAATTTTGTATTTATGAAAGTAAGAAATGTGAAAAAATTTCAATTGTATTTTTTTTTTTTCAGTAAAGCGCAAAATTATGTTCTGGTCTATAGAAGGCATTATCAACCCACTTCATGTTAATTTTTGTTCATTTTGGGTTTGACTCGGCTATTTATTGTAGTTTCCGTTCACCCTATATGCTCACCCTTTGAATATAAATCTTATATGCCTCCAGGGCATAACTTACAACCCTTGCCCTGAGAGCTCCTCAAAGACTTAATTTCCAGACCATTCAACTACATTGAACAAACTGGCCATCTCTAAATTAAGATTGGATGTGTCTGAGGAAATGGTGGGTGTGGAAGGGGGGTTAGTTTCCATCCAATCAATTTCTCCTTTCAATTTCTAATGAAATGAGCTCTTTTTATGTCTCTACGACAAAACTGCCATCTCAAAATTTATGTCAGATGAATTTCAGGAAAATACGAGGTGTGTAGAGGGGTATACACCCTCTGATTACCCTGAATCTTAAAACGGGCACTTGAACTTCTGATAACTAATCACCCTTTCTTTATATATCTTTTTCTCCCAGGGCATAATTTCCAACCCCTGCCCTGAAGGCTCTGGGCCATTTGTCATCCTCAAAGACATAATTTCTGGACCTTTCATTTATATTGAACAAAATGTCTATTTCAAAAATATTGATCGGATGTCTCTGGGAAAATTGTGGGCGTGCAAGAGGGTTAGCTGCCCTCCAATCCCTTTCGACTGCCAAAAAGGGCACTGGTCCTTTCAATTTCCAGTCGAATTCTACTATTAAAAAGAGTATTATTCCTTTTATTTTCAGATCGAGTGAGCCCTTTTTGAAGTTTCTGCGAAAACTCCATTGATACGAAGAGCCCTGGTCTAAAAAAATTTTTAAATAAATAATTCATTGTGACCACATCGGTCTTTACTTCGACAGCGCTGATATAAAATTACTTTCCACTCTCGTTTAAGAATATGGTTTCTGAGTAAGAAATAGTCTATATATATAAAAATAAGTTGTCTTTGGATGTGTGGGTCTGTCTGTCGGGTGACGTCATGTTTGTGTGTTGACTGACGTCATGAAGTTAGTTGTCGTCGTTTTTGTTATGACGGTGACGTCATTAAAGGTATTTAAGACATGCGTTCACGGAGAAATCTATTAATGTTTAACTGTAAAATGACTGATGAACTTACAATGGCAACAGCCGAGGAAAATGCTCAAAGAGTCTATGCCAAAAAACTTGCTGCTTATAGAGAAAGTAAGAAAAGAAAGCGTCCCGAGGAATCACAAGAACAGCGAGAAAACAGGCTTGAGGCTGATAGAGAAAGAAAGAACAGAAAGCGTGCCGAGGAACTACCAGAGCAACGCGAAACCAGACTTGCTGCTAAAAGAGAAAGTGAAAAAAGAAGGCGTGCCGAGGAACTACCAGAGCAACATGAAACCAGACTTGCTGCTAAAAGAGAAAGTGAAAAAAGAAGGCATGCCGAGGAACTACCAGAGCAACATGAAACCAGACTTGCTGCTAAACGAGAAAGTGAAAAAAGAAGGCGTGCCGAGGAATCACAAGAACAGCAAGAAATCAGGCTTGCTGCTGATAGAGAAAGTAAGAAAAGAAAGCGTGCCGAGGAATCAGAGCAACCTGAAAGTTTTCGCCTGGCATTCAGGTACAGCCCAGTCGATGATTATAGCTTCAGTAGATGTGTTCAAATCGGGACTATGTCTAAAATTTGTCCCTATTGCAAGGCCTTGAAATTCAATGGTGAAACAATGGGAATGTGTTGCGCCTCAGAAAAAGTTAAACTTCCTCTATTGGCTGCACCACCAGAGCCATTGAAGACTTTTCTTACTGGAACTACGTCAGAATCTAAGCGTTTTTTATCACCAATCAGAAAATATAACTCATTTTTCCAAATGACATCGTTTGGCGCCCAAATCGAAAATCCAGATCAATTTATGTCTACTTTCAAAGTAAAAGTGCAAATTTATCATAGAGCAGGGTCCCTTCTACCATTCTCAGGCGAGAATCATAAATTTTTACAATTGTACTTCATCAGTGATAGAAATTCTGAATTGAATGCCAGTTTGCGAAATTTCTCCCAACGTTGAAAGGACTATCGTTTCCCAATTGCAACATCTTTTCCACGAAAATAATAATTTAGTGCGTCTGTTCAAAACAGCCATCGATTTGATACCTACTGATACGCATAAAATTGTTATTTCCGCTGAAAAAACGCCTCCTGGCCAACATGTGCGTAGATACAATGCTCCAACTATCGACGAAGTGGCAATCGTTATGGTCGGTGATCAGTTTTTACCTCGAGATATTATTCTTCATAACCGAAACGCTCAGTTGTTAAGAATTGCTGAAACTCATCGATGCTACGATGCCCTACAATATCCTATCATTTTTTGGGATGGAGCCGACGGCTATCACTTTAATATTAAATTGATGAATCCAGCCACTAACAAAGAAATGAATAAGAAATGCAGTGCAATGCATTATTATTCCTATAGACTAATGATTCGGCAGGATGAAGAAAATTATATTTTAAAATGCCGTCAATTGTTTCACCAATACGTCGTTGATATGTATGCTAAAATTGAATCAGAACGTTTGCTATATATCCGCCTGAATCAGACCAAGCTCCGCTCTGAACAATACATTCATTTGCGAGATGCAGTTATAAATGACGGTAATACCAAAAACGTTGGAAGATTAACAATTTTACCTTCGTCATATGCTGGCAGTCCCCGTCATATGCATTAATATGCTCAAGATGCTATTGCGTATGTTCGTCTCTATGGTCGTCCAGATTTATTTATTACATTTACATGTAATCAATCTTGGGACGAGATACAGCAGCTTTTACTTCAAGGACAATCGGCGGTTCATAGACATGACATTACGGCCCGTGTCTTCCGGCAATAGTTGAAATCACTGATAAACTACATAGTAAAACTTGAAGTGTTTGGGTCAGTGCGATGCTGGATGTACTCAGTGGAATAGCAAAAATGAGGTTTGCCACAGTTTTTGGCTTGCAGCCCGAAATCAAAGATATCAACGAAATCGTACAATATCAGGCTGGAAGATACATAAGCAGTAATGAAGCTGTTTGGCGAATTCTTTCATTTCCGATACATGAACGTAGTCCAGCTGTTGTTCACTTAGCGGTACATTTACAGAATGGTCAACGTGTTTATTTCTCGGAAACCAACGTGCATCAAAGAGCCCTGAATCCACCGGATACAAAGTTAACCGCTTTCTTTTCGCTTTGCAAAAATGATTTTTTTGCAAAAAAACTGCTGTATACTGAAGTGCCTTCGTATTACACGTGGAATACTAAAAATAAAGTATTTGAACGTCGAAAACAGGGTCAGTCGACGGCCAACCTACCATCTTCAAAGATACCACGATAGGAAGACTCTACACCGTTCACCCCAATCAACATGAATGCTTATTTCCTACGCCTGCTTTTGGTGAATGTACCCGGTCCGACATCCTTTGAGTATTTGAGAACTGTAAACGGTACTATACATGACACTTACCGTAGTGCATGCCAAGCTCTGAATTTATTGGAGAATGACCAACACTGGGATAACTGCATCAATGACGCGTGCGAAACGTCAACTCCAAGTCAAATTCGTGCATTGTTTGGCATCATTTTAACAACTTGCTCTCCATCAGCTCCTACAGAGTTATGGGAAAAATATAAGTCAAAAATGTCCGAAGATATACTCCATCGAAAACAGTTAGAGACGTCAGATATGACTTTTGATTTTACATCAGAAATTTATAAATACACTTTAGTTATTATAGAAGATTTGTGCGTATGTATGGCAAACAAACCTCTTCAGGATCGCTGCTGTTTCGACATGTGTAGAATTGAATCGTGAACAAAGTTACAGTACGAGTGATCTATTGTCGTATGTACAAAATAACATTTCGAAGTTAACGTCGGAACAAAAAGACATTTATGATACGATAATGCATTGTGTCGATAAAAACGTTGGAGAAATTTTCTTTTTGGATGCGCCAGGAGGTACTGGTAAAACGTTTATGATAAAACTGATTCTGGCATCAATTCGATCAAAAAATGATATAGCGTTGGCAATTGCGTCGTCCGGAATATCCGCAACATTGCTGCCTGGTGGAAGAACTGCTCATTCCGCTTTGAAATTGCCTCTGAATTTGCATTCTACAGAAACTCCCACGTGCAATATTTCCAAATCACCTGGGATGGGTAAAGTATTGCAGCAATGCAAACTTATTATTTGGGATGAGTGCACAATGGCACACAAAAAATCGCTCGAGGCTCTGGATCAATGCTTGAAAGATTTGCGAGGGAAGTCGAAACCCTTTGGCAGCACATTAATATTGCTTGCGGGAGATTTCAGGCAAACATTACCTATAATACCTAGATCAACCCCTGCAGACGAAATGAATACTTGCCTGAAAAATTCTAATTTATGGGCACACGTAAAAACATTAAAATTAACTACAAATATGCGTGTCCGATTGCAAAACGATGACTCTGGTCAAACATTTTCAGATCAATTGCTGGCAATTGGAAACGGAAAGCTCCCAGTAGACTTTCAGGACGTATACAACTACCTGCTGATTTCTGTAATTTAGTGACGTCCAAAAATGAATTGATTGAAAAAGTATTTCCGAATATTCTAAACAATTATAAAAATAATAAATGGCTAAGTGAAAGAGCGATTCTTGCACCCAAAAATATAGACGTCCACGAAATCAACAATATTGTTTTGACCAAGATTCGAGACCAGGCAGTCCTTTACAAGTCAGTCGACACAGTTTTGGAACCAAATGAGGCGGTTAATTATCCATCTGAATTTTTATATTCCGTGGATCTTTCAGGGTATCCACCACACGTGCTACAACTAAAAATAGGCGTACCAATAATACATTTAAGAAATATCAACCCACCAAAGCTTTGCAATGGCACGCGACTTGCCGTAAAAAAAAAACAATGGAAAACCTAATCGAGGCCACAATCTCGACAGCGCCTTTTCAGGGTGAGGCTGTTCTTATTCCTTGCATTCCCATGATTCCAACGGATCTGCCTTTTCAATTTAAAAGATTGCAATTCCCAATTCGATTAGTATTTGCAATCACCATTAACAAAGCTCAAGGTCAATCATTAGAAAAATGTGGTATAGATCTTAATACTGATTGTTTTTCCCACGGACAATTGTACGTTGCATGTTCGAGGGTCGGTAAACCTAACAATCTATTTATATGCAGCGACAATTGGACAGCGAAGAATGTTGTATATTCGCAAGTTTTACGCAGTTAATTTGTATTGTATCTATCTATCTATCTATCTTTATTTTTTAGGATTGCCCCTTGCTTTCCTATAAACATATCCAAATATTCTACTTGTGACCACTTTACCTCGTATAAAATAAATTCCTGCCAAAATCACGTTCTCATCTGTTTAAGTTTCATTCGACTTATTATTGTAGAGACATCCAAATTGTATATGCTTTGAAAAGGTTTGCAGAATAATCTTAAAATAGCGTGGAAGATACAACCTCTCTAAAAGCTCTTCCAGCAAATTTTCGCACTAAATGAATTTAAGTTAAGATAAATATGGCAAAAATTAATTCAGTGTAAAAAAAGACCTTGATTTCCTATCTAAAGATCAAACATGGTGTGTGCCTTACCCTCAGCTTCAAAAAAAATGTTTAAATCAGAATGGCAAATTTGATAAGATTCATCAAATAAGGTTATTTCGGACATAAGCGTCAAGGAACTATGATAAAACGGTATTTCCGAAAGATCCCTATTGTTTAGCCATAAAAAACGTATACACACCTAAAGACATTGGACATTGCAAATAGGCCATCTGCAACTAGCTGGGGATCAAAGTCATCCCATTCTTCTCTGGGAATGTAAGCAGAAGAGGGGTTGATCTTTATTTCTTCTTGCTGTTGATAATATGCAATAGTCCTTAATGTTATGACTAAAATATAGCCAAGGTTTCGAGACATGTCTATGAAGTTCCACATGTTTCGTATGTAGCGACTAAAGCCAGACCGGTAAAGCTCCCGTGTATCCTCAACAAGAAATCCTAAAAAAAAAATTAAAAAAAAGGCACGCATTTCTGAAAACACTAGTATAACTTTGTATTTGATTAAAAGTGTTCAAAAACGACGATAATAAGCAAATTAACAATTTATATTTAAAAAAGAAGTAGCAAAATTTGTTGCCTTAGAGACATCTGCAATTTTTTTCAATGGAGACATACTTTATCCACAGAAAATCAGCGAAAGAAAGCATGAAGCCCAGTAACATGGGCTTGCGTTGCCACTCCAATGGCGTTGATTCATGGAAATTAGGGAAGACTGCATTTTCTGTATCTTAAGGGGGGCCAATAGACTGTGTTATTTTTTAATTCTTCAATTGAAGTACGGATAAAGGCTATTTTCAACTAAAACATCGAAAACAAAGAAAAAGCAATGAGTAGGCTTTCACGATCACTTGTGACATTTCTGCATAAAGTAATCTGCAAATAAAGCACTAGATATCATTAAGAAGTGAAATAGGTCATTTGTGAAATAAGTGTCATCAAAACCAATGGGTTTCAAACGCGGCATTATGACCTGAATCAGTGACAATATAAAGATAATGGCAACTAAAGTGGCAGTTGTGGTGCCCTCCAGAGGTTCAGTTTCTATCAACTAAATAGCTTTTTTCAAGCAGTATGAAGATAATTGATTTCCTATTAATTTAATACAATCGCAAAGAATATTCTATAGAAATAAGAATTATTTGTATGCATATTGCAAAATGCGTATGCATATTGCAATATGGTTATGAAAAAATCTATTGCAGGGGCATGCCTCCACCCCCCCCCCCCAATTGCGGAAACTATAAACTACCATAAAAAAACACTTAATATAATTCTCTGACTTTACATTTGTTCAATAAAAAATATTTATTTGCAAACTCTTTTAAACACTTATCTAAGCCATTGTGTATAAATGAAGTAAAATATCTGAAAAAAAATGCTAAGAGTTCTGTCTCCCTTTGAATGTGGATAGCAATGTATTAGTAGTATAGCTGTATGCAATACAGAATACAATCTTATTTGGACACTAAAGCCTGCCTATACTAGATTAAAGAACTGACCTACTTACATAACCAGCCGCTCAAACATGTATTCAACGCTTTTTGGTGAATCACCTACATATTTCTGTCAAAATATGATTAGCAAATATGTCATCTTCACTGAATAAAAGGAGTGACCAGTTATTATATTATTAATATTCAACTCATGATAATTATATGAAAAATTTGTTTGGTCTTTTTTGAAAATATTGCTTAGTGTTGGGGATATACATAAAGCCGAAATTAATAAAGTCACATACATTTTAAGCGATGATATGGACACCGTACATCCTCCAAAGGGCCTAAACTTTCAACCCCCTTTTTGGAATTAGAATTTTTCGACCCCAGTGGTACTCTATGGCTGGTCGTCGACATACCTAGTTTAATGTATGTATTAAATAAGCATTTTTTGTACATTGGAATGATAAACACTTGCATAATATTTAAAAAAAGTAAACATGATGAAATATTCCAAGAAATTATGTGCACTTGATAAAGATATAGTTGCGTTAAATGCTGACAAAGAAAAACATTTGAAGTATGAGACAAACAGTAGTAAAGATCTTATTGGAAGTGTATTCCATAACTTATTGCGTTGTTATGATAATGATAGATTAAATTCCTCTTGAGCATCGACAAGATTCAACGCTTATTATGGTGGATATGCGAGAGTACCATTTTCAAAGAAGTTAGTGCTCAAAGATAATGCAAGCCTGAAAGTAATAGTTGACGATAAAGGTCAACTTCTTGCTAATGGTTCTGGTAATACGTTACCCATCGACAGATCCTATCGCCATATTTCTAGTATTAGCAATAAAATGAAAGCAAAAATAAAACGAAATGCCCATTGCTGTACTGATGTCATAATGCATAACTTGTCTTTATGCCAAACAGCAAACCAAGTGAAATTAATTTGGCAATAGACAGTGAAATCAAAAGCAAAGTAAAAATGTCATTGGTAGACAATATAACAATGCGGTATAAAGATGAATTGCGGAAAAAACACAGCGCACGTGGAAATTATTACTACCATCGGTTTTATACCAACAGATCAAGGAGGCACACTCGTGCCTCTATAAAGAGGCGACACACGACAATGTTAAGCGATCTTCGGTTCCAGTGGTCGCAGACGGATAGGGAGGGATGCATTTCGTAGCCCGAGCTCCAACTAAGAAACCTGCAAAATTTCATCCCCCTCCAACTTTTCCTTCATGGTGAAAATATGACCGAAAGTTTCGACCTGTCAACCCAAGCCCCCCTTTAACGTTGTCCGATCGGGCTGAAATTCACAAGTTAAGGTCCCCTAGGGCCCAGAAACTTATCCGCGAAATTTCAGCTTGATCCGATAACTCCTTCCCTGTTTTCCAGAAACCACGCATAGCCACTTAAAATTCATTTACTTTTTTTTCTAGACGCCTACAGGTCACATCCGACATCGGATCTGGGTGTACGAAGACTCATTCGATGCGGAATTCTCCGAGTAATTTTCCTGGAAAGTTTCGTAGGAAAATCTTAGCCCCCCGAAAGTTTCGACCCTCCAACCCCCCCCCCCCCCCCACCCCTTTTAACGTTGTCCGATCGGGCTGAAATTCACAAGTTAAGGTTCCCTACGGCCCAGGAGCTTATCCGCGAAATTTCAGCTCGATCTGATAACTCCTTCCCTGTTTTCCAGAAACCACCCATTAGCTATTTAATTAACGGATTTCTCTCCATAAGAGCCCATGTTAATTTGAAATTTTTAAAATCTATTGAGAAGTTATATTTACACACATGCAAGTTATTAGCACAGTTGGTAGAGCGTGAGACTTTTAATCCTCGGGTCAAGGGTTCAAGTCCCTTACGGGCGGTTTTTTTCCACAACATCAAAAAAAATTTTATAACACCTGGACAGCTTATCATTTGAGAGATAACAGAATATTAGCTTCTTATGAGCAAAAGAAACATTTCGGTCATTCTATCTATTTTTTTTCTATTTTATACAATGATTTAAAAGCGGGGGGGGGCGGCAGCCACCCAAGTTCCTCTCCTAATTCCTGTACGAGGAGTACAGGAATTATTCAATTACATCCACCATGGATTGTAGAAAAACGTACAGAAATAATATGAAAAAAACTTCGTTTTCTTAAAGAGTTAAAGAGGCTGCGTCCCAAAGTCGAACCTTAAAACGTACAGGAATTAGAAGAGGCAGTTGGGGGGCTGCCGCCCCCCAAACCCCCAGCTTTTAAAGACTCTTTTGTACAGGTTTTTTTTTTTTTGGGGGGGGGGACTTCATTGTTACTAATTACTAGTTTCGGCGCAATGGTTCTCCTGTCCTCTTGTGTTTAACATTTTTCGAAGTTATTCCATTATTCATTCATTTCAATTTTTTGTTAATTAAAAGAGGGCCTTTCCGAAGCCAAGAGCTGGGGGTTAGCAAAAAAACAAAAAACCTGTACAAAATAGTCTTTAAAAGCTGGGGGTTTGGGGGGCGGCAGCCCCCCAACTGCCTCTTCTAATTCCTGTACGTTTTAAGGTTCAACTTTGGGACGCAGCCTCTTTAACTCTTTAAGAAAACGAAGTTTTTTTCATATTATTTAATAAATGAAGCCAATAATACCAATGATGAAATAAGTGATGCCATTGTAGCTGAAAACATGTTAAATTCGTGCATGACCCCAAAATGGGATTAGTGTCATGTCAAGAGAAAACATAATGAAGTATTTTATGGAATGGATTCAAAGCATTCGTTTTTGTTATTATGATGATCTTCAACGTGTCGTTTCTGTAATAAAATGTTTTATACGTTACTTTGTTATGTATCCATTATTTTTCAGGGTACGCCAGCAAGTCGAATATTTAGAATGTTTATTAAAAATATAGGAAATATATTAGAATCTGAGATAGGTTAATAGGGCTTTTACCAAAGCCTGAGAGAGATGAGCTACTTCGTTTTCCAAAATCCACACAGACAAGCCAATACCCCCTCAGACGCACAGAAAGAGAGAGTGAGCGAGAGAGAGAGAGAGAGAGGGAGAGAAAAAGAGAGAGAGGGGGAGGGAGGGACAGGGAGAGAGAGAGCGATAGAGAGAGAAAGAAAGAGAGACAAAAACAAATACAAACACACAGATTCAGACACTTAAAAACACAAAGACAGACACTGAGACAAGCAAAAATCCGCTCAGACACACAGGCACAGAGGGAGAGAGGCATGCAAACAACCAATCGAACACAAACGCAGAGAGAGAACGGACAAGAAGACATCCGCTCAGACACGAGCACGAGCGAGAGAGGGAGAGAGAGAGTGAGAGAGAGAGAAAGAAAGAGAAAGAGAGAGAGAGAACACCTAAAAACACACAAATGCAGACACACAGAGACAGACACGGGGACAAACAAGTATTCCCTAAGACACACATACACAGTGAAAGCCGCTCAGGCACACAGGCACAGAGAGAGAAAGAGAGGCATGCAAACAGCCAATCAGAAACACAAACAGAGAGAGAACAGACAAGAAAACATCCACTCAGACACACAGGTACAGAGGGAGAGAAGCAAAAACACATACAAACACAGAGATTCATATATATAAAAAAGACAAAGACAGATATCAGGACAAGCTTGCACCCACCCAGACACTTAGACACACGCAGAGAGAGAGAGAGAGAGAGAGAGAGAGAGAGAGAGAGAGAGAGAGAGAGAGAGAGAGAGAGAGAGAGAGGAAGGGAGAGAGAGAGAGAACACCTAAAAACACACAAATGCAGACACACCAATACAGAAAGACAGAGACAGGGACAAACAAGTATTCGCTCGGACACACAGACACAGTGAAAGATTAAAGGAGCAAACATGCAGTCAGAAGCCAAGAAACAGAAAGAGAGAGACGCAAAATCATCTACCAACACACAAAGTCAGACTTAAATACACATAAAGTGAAACAAGGAAACAGCAACTCAGACACACAGGCACAGAGAGTGAGAGAGACAAAAACACATACAAACACACAGATTCAGAAACACAAGCACACAAATACAGACACAGAGACAAGCAAACACCCGCTCAGACATATAGGCACAAAGAGAGAGAGAATTATAAATAGCCTCTCAGACACAAACACAGAGAGAGAGAGAGACAAATAAACCTACAAACATACAGAGTCAGACACACAAACATACAAAGACAGACACAGGGAGAAACAGAAAGAGAGAGAGACAGAGAGAGAGAGAGAGAGAGAGAGAGAGAGAGAGAGAGAGAGAGAGAGAGAGAGAGAGAGAGAAACAAACAGCCGCTCCAGACACACAGGCACACACAGAGAGAGAAAAAACTAAGAATACATGGAGTCACAAAAATGAACGCACAGAGATCGACATGGGGACAAGCTAAGATCTTCTTGGATTCAAAGACACAGACAGTGAAAGAGACAAAAACACATAATAAGACACAGATTAATACAAACAAACAGACAACGACCAACACGGGAACAAGCAAACACCCGCTTAGGCAAATAGGAACAGAGAGACGAGACAAGCAAACAGTCAGTCAGACACAAAGACACACAGAAATAGAGACAAAAATACCTACAAACCATAGGGTCAGACCCATAAACACAGCAAGAGAGATATGGGGAACAAGGAAACATCAGCTCAGACACATAGGCACAGAGAGAAAGACAAAAACACATACAGGCAAACATAGTCAGACATTCAAACACACAGAGACAGACACAGAAACATGCAAACACCTACTCAGACACAGAGGCATAGTGAAAGGGACTATCAAACAATCATCAAGACAAACATGCACAGAAAAAGAGAGTGAGAGGGAGGGAGAGAGAGAGAGAGAGAGAGAAAAGCAAACACCCGATAAGACACACAAACACAGGGAGCGAAAGAGACAAAAATGCATACAAACAAACAGAGTCAGAAACACAAGTACACAAATACAGGCAAGGGGACAAGCAAATATCACTCTCAGACACATAGGTACAGAGAGAGAGAGAAGGAGAGAGAGAGAGAGAGAGAGAGAGAGAGAGAGAGAGAGAGAGAGAGAGAGACAGAGAGAGAGAGCCACCTACAAACACACAAAGACAGACACAGAAACATGCAGACACCCACTCAGACACACAAGAATAGTAAGAGAGACAATCAAACAGTAAGTCAGACACAAAGGAACAGAGAGAGAGAGAGACAAAAGAAAATTACGCTAAGACGCATTGGTAGAGAGAAAAAAACAGCCACACAGACTTACAGGCACAGAGAGACACAGAGAAAAACACCTACAAACACACAAAGATAGACATGGTGACAAGCAAACATCCGTTCAAACCCACAGAAACAGAGAAAGAGACAGACAAAAACCACATACAAACACACAGATCCAAAAAAGCAACCAAACAAGGATGGACAAGGGGACAAGGAAACATTCGCTCAGGCACATAGTCACAGAGAGATGGACAAGCAAACAGTCGCGCAAACATAGAGGCACAAAAAGAGATGGAGAGAGACAAAAACACCTACATAAACACAAGGTCAGGCACATAAGCAGACAAAGACAGACACAGAAATATGCATATACCGACTCAGAAACACAGGCATAGTGAAAGAGACAGACAAACAGCTGCTCAGACACACAGACACAGAGAGAAAGAAAGAGAGAGAGAGAGAGAGAGGGAGAGAGAGAGAGAGAGATAGAGAGAGAGAGAGAGGGAAAGAGAGAGTTATATATATATATATATATATATATATATATATATATATATATATATATATATATATATATATATATATATATATATATATACTAGCTGTTGGGGTGGCGCTTCGCGCCACCCCAACACCTAGTTGGTGGGGCGCTTCGCGCCCCCCCCAAGCCCCCCCGCGCTCGTAAGTCGTTACGCGCCATATTAGTTACGCGCCATTGTAGTTGTGTCCCTGTGTCCCACCTGTGAATATAGATAGATTTATATATGTGTTTCAAACTACGTAAAAATTGCGAATATACAACATTCTTGGCTTTCCCATTGTCTGTCCATATCCAAAGCCGTATGTACTAATAATGACGTCATATGCAAACGCTCTTTTTACAAACAAACAAACATGCATACACACAACTCGTTTTTATATAGATAGATAGATAGATAGATACAATACAAATTAACTACGTAAAACTTGTGAATATACAACAGTCTTCGCTGTCCCATTGTCTGTGCGTATAAATAGATTGTCAGGTTTACCGACCCTCAAAGATGCAACATACAATTGTACATTGGTAAAGCAATCTGTATTAAGATCTATACCGCATTTTTCTAGTGATTGCCCTTGAGCTTTGTTGATGGTGTTTGCAAATGCTAATCGAATTGGGAAGTGCAATCTTTTAAATTGAAAAAGCAGATCCGTTGGAATCATGGGAATGCGAGGAATAAGAACAGCCTCACCCTCATAAGGCCCTGTCAAGATTGTGGCCTCTATTAGGTTTTCCATTGTTTTTTTTACGGCAAGTCGCGTGCCATTGCAAAGCTTTGGTGGGTTGATATTTCTTAAAAGTATTATTGGTACGCCTATTTTTAGTTGTAGCACGTGTGGTGGAAGCCCTGAAGGATCTATGGAATTTAAAAATTCAGATGGATAATTAACCGCTTCATTTGGTTCCAAAATACAAATTAACTGCGTAAAACTTGCGAATATACAACATTCTTCGCTGTCCAATTGTCGCTGCATATAAATAGATTGTCAGGTTTACCGACCCTCGAACATGCAACGTACAATTGTCCATGGGAAAAACAATCAGTATTAAGATCTATACCACATTTTTCTAATGATTGACCTTGAGCTTTGTTAATGGTGATTGCAAATGCTAATCGAATTGGGAATTGCAATCTTTTAAATTGAAAAGGCAGATCCGTTGGAATCATGGGAATGCGAGGAATAAGAACAGCCTCACCCTCAAAAGGCCCTGTCAAGATTGTGGCCTCTATTAGGTTTTCCATTGTTTTTTTTTACGGCAAGTCGAGTGCCATTGCAAAGCTTTGGTGGGTTTATATTTCTTAAAAGTATTAAAACAATATTATTGATTTCGTGGACGTCTATATTTTTGGGTGCGAGAATCGCTCTTTCACTTAGCCATTTATTATTTTTATAATTTTTTAGAATACTCGGAAATACTTTTTCAATCAATTCATTTTTGGACGTCACTAAATTACAGAAATCAGCAGGTAGTTGTATACGTCCTGAAATTGAGTCTACTGGGAGCTTTCCGTTTCCCATTGCCAGCAATTGATCTGAAAATGTTTGACCAGAGTCATCGTTTTGCAATCGGACACGCATATTTGTAGTTAATTTTAATGTTTTTACGTGTGCCCATAAATTAGAATTTTTCAGGCAAGCATTCATTTCGTCTGCAGGAGTTGATTTAGGTATTATAGGTAATGTTCGCCTAAAATCTCCCGCAAGCAATATTAATGTGCTGCCAAAGGGTTTCGACTTCCCTCGCAAATCTTTCAAGCATTGATCAGAGCCTCGAGCGATTTTTTGTGTGCCATTGTGCACTCATCCCAAATAATAAGTTTGCATTGCTGCAATACTTTACCCATCCCAGATGATTTGGAAATATTGCACGTGGGAGTTTCTGTAGAATGCAAGTTCAGAGGCGATTTTCAAAGCGGAATGAGCAGTTCTTCCACCAGGCAGCAATGTTGCGGCTATTCCGGACGACGCAATTGCCAACGCTATATCATTTTTTGATCGAATTGATGCCAGAATCAGTTTTATCACAAACGTTTTACCAGTACCTCCTGGCGCATCCAAAAAGAAAATTTCTCCAACGTTGTTATCGACACAATGCATTATCGTATCATAAATGTCTTTTTGTTCCGACGTTAACTTGGAAATGTTATTTTGTACATACGACAATAGAACACTCGTACTGTAACTTTGTTCACGATCCAATTCTACACATGTCGAAACAGCAGCGATACGGTTAGGTGAAGGCATTCCCAAATCCTGAAGAGGTTTGTTTGCCATACGTACGCACAAATCTTCTATAACAACTAAAGTGTAGTTATAAATTTCTGATGTAAAACCAAAAGTCATATCTGACGTCTCTAACTGTTTTCGATGGAGTATATCTTCGGACATGACGTCAGTCAACACAGGAACATGACGTCACCTGATCCACAGACAGACAACTTATTTTTATATATATAGATATATATATATATATATATATATATATATATATATATATATATATATATATATATATATATATATATATATATATATATATATATATATATATAAAGAGAGAGAGAGAGAGAGAGATGGAAAAACCTACAAACACACTTAATTAGACTTACAAACACGCAAAGACATACACTGGGACAAGTAAAAATTCCATTCAGAGACAAAGGAGCAGAGAGAGAGAGAGAGAGAGAGTGAAAGAAAGAGGGAGAGATACAAAAAACCTACAAACACAAATAGTCAGACATACATATATATAAAGAGAGATACGGTGAGAAACGAAAACCCGCTCAGACACAAAGACACAGCAAGTGAGAGAGACAAAACCACATATAAACAAAAAAATTCAGACACACAAACCCAAAAAAACAGACTAGGGGATAAGCAAACACCCACCAAAAAATATAGGCAGAGAGAGAGAGAGACAAGCAAAAAGATGATAAGACACGCAGTCACAGAGAGTGAGAGAGAGAGAGAGAGAGGTTGAGAGAGAGAGAGAGAGAGAGAAAGAGAGAGAGAAAAATCACCTAGCAATACACTGAGTCATACACAAAGACATACAAAGACTGATATGGGGAACAAGCAAACATCCACTCAGATATATAGGGACAGAGAGAGAGAGAGAGAGAGATGAAAAAATGAAGACACACAGGGTCAGACACTAAAACACATAGAGAGAGATACAGTAACATACAAAAACCCAGTCAGATACAAAGGCATCAGCTCACAAGTAGTATACTAGAATCTGAAATAGATTAATTAGATTTTCACCAAAGTCTGAGAGTGATGATTTGAAAGCCTTTTAGAGTTGGAGACATATAAGTGGCAATAATAACAAGACTCAGTCAAACACAAGGTTGATTGAGATGAATCAAAATCCTTTTAGAGTTAGAGATATATGAAGGGGAAATTTATCCAGATTCAATCAAACACAAGAGCTACTCTTAGCTCAAAAGTGGTATACTATAGACTGAAATAGATGAATTAAGATTTTACCATAGTCTGAGAGAGATGATTCGGATCTTTTTAGAGTTGGAGACACTTTAAGTGGAACTTTATCAAAATTCAGTTTAATACAGATATTGATATCAGCTAACAAGCGGTATATTAGAGTCTGAAATAGATGAGTTTGGTTTTTACCAAAGTCTGAGAGAGATGAATCCGTTTCTTTTTAGAGTTAGAGACATATGAAGTGGGAATTTATCAAGTTCCTCTCAACCACAGACACTAATATCAGCTGAAAAGTGGCATACTAGAGTCTGAAAGAGATGAATTAGGTTTTTACCAAAGTAAAAAAACTAGTATACCACTTGTGAGCTCATTGCAGTTTCTGTGTTTGACTGAATCTTGATACACTCCTACTTCCTATGTATCTAACTCTGAAAATGAATTGATTCATCTCTCTCAGAATTTTGTAAAAAACATAATTCATCTATTTCTGACTCTATTATACCACTTTTGAGCTGACTCCTGTCTGTCTATGTGGGTGTTTGCATGTTTCTGTGTCTTTCTCTGTGTTTTTGAATGTCTGACCCTATGTGTCTCTATGTTTTTTTTCTTTTTATCTCTGTGCCTGTGTGTCTTAGATGATGTTTGCTTGTTTCTATGTCTGTCTTTGTATGTTTGTGTTCCTGACTCTCTCTATTAGAAGGTGTTTTTCTCTGTCTCTCTCTGTGTCTGTGTGTCTGATTTAATGTTTGTTTCTCTCTCTCTCTCTCTCTCTCGCTCTCTCTCTCTCTCTCTCTCTCTCTCTCTCTCTCTCTCTCTCTCTCTCTCTCTCTCGCTCTCTCTCTCTTTACCTTTGTGTCTGAGTGGGTGTTTGCTTATCCCCGTGTCTGTCTTTGTCTGTCCGTATTTATGAGCCTGTGTGTTTGT